>NC_141096.1:387500-575000 GCF_041138505.1 Cibotium barometz | reverse complement strand
TGCATATAGGTGTAGGTGTGTGTGTGTGTGTGTGTGTGTGTGTGTGGAAAAGTTATGGAGAAAAGGATGAATATACATGTATCTATGTATGTATATGGGTACTTAAGTGTGGGTGCTGAAAATATATATTGGGTGGTATATACTTATATGTATGTGTGAATATATGCATGTATATATATACTAATGCATACATGTGTATACTTAATAATATGTATGTGTATTTACATGGAGAGAGATGGGTGAAAAATGTTCTTTTTCCTTTTTTCTTTTTTTCTTTTTTTTTGGTGGATGGGGGCACGTGTGTGATCGTGTGTGTACGTTCATGTCGAAGAAACGGGTTCGATTCCCGTAAGGGATAACTTTCTTGGGGAAAAGGGAAACATGAAAAGGGAAACACTCCGCTAAAGAGACGGCTTGGTCAATTTCTCATACGTCCCGTTCCAACGAGCCTTCTTCCTTGGTCCCTGTCCAACCTGCTCCAGCAAGCCATCTTCTCTAGAACCCGTCCGTCATGTTCCGGGGTAAGACCCTTAGGCTTAGGCGGTTCACTCGGGTTTGGTATGGACAGGCTACCTCCATTTCAGTACTCCCTGGATGCACCCTCCCTCTCTCTCACACGGGCAAAGATTACCAGACTTATCAGGCAGGACTTGACTCAGCTAGACACTAGGAGGACATGGATACAGCCGACACACGAGCTTGGTACGAAGATGACTTTCTATAGAGATCATCTTCTCCAGCTCACAGAGGATGGGTTTGTGATTAGACCCAGCTACATGGATACTCATCTTTCTCATGGGGTACGGTGTGCTATTGGTCAGATGCGCACATCCTCACACCAGCTAGAGATTAAGACTGGTAGATTCAGAGGAGTACCAGCTGAGGCCCGGATTTGTCAGCTGTGCCAGATGGAGCGAGAGACAGAGTTACATTACATATGTCACTGTCGAGTATATTATGAGATACGAGGCCGTTTTCATTGCCTGTTCAGAGAGGGTTTCGGACCACTTTCTAGAGTCATGAGATACCAGGATCAAAGATGCCTCGGATTATACTATTTGGAGCTGCGTAGACATAGAGAGGGTCTCTTGAGAGGGAGGGAATCAGAGAGGGAGAGACACCTACAGAGGCAGATTACAGACTTCTTTCGACCAGAGATTGAGTAGTCAGGCCAGCAGGCATTGCAGCTAGCCCCAGAGTATAGCCGCATCAGATTGATCGGGCGATAGACCTGGGGCGATCCAGGCGCCCCAAGATGAGAGGCCCATCTCGACACCGGCGGAGACTACAACAGAGCATCTGGACCATACTAGCATGGCATGGGAGACGTCCAGTCAGAGTACTCACCGTGGAGGACATTGAGGATATCCGCCATCGACCGATGAGAGACATCTTTGGATAGTGATGTGTATGATGCTTACCTTTGTTGCTGGAGTTTTCCTCCCAGATGTTATCCATTAGGAGCTTCTAGTATCTTACTTTTCCTCATAGTTGTTTCAGTTTCAGTTAGTTGTTTAGTTGTTTTTAGCTTTTCTTACACAAACATTGTATCAGATCCACCAATTGTTGTAACCTTTTTGGTCTCATAGGTAATTTTGGCCTTTTGAAGACGTTAATATATCATTTCATTTCATTTCTCTCTCTCTCTCTCTCTCTCTCTCTCTCTCTCTCTCTCTCTCAAGGTTATATATATATATATACATATATATATATATATATATATATATATATATATATATATATATATATATATATCTACAACCTTGGCAAAACCTTGTCATATATATATATACATATATATATATATACATCTATATATATATATATATCTACAACCTTGGCAAAACCTTGTCATATATATATATATACATCTATATATATATATATGTACATATATATATATATCTACACACATATATATATATATGTATATACATATATATAACCTTTGTATATATATGTATATATATATATATACATCTATATATATATATATGTACATATATATATATATGTATACATATATATATACATACTCACACCTCCTTTGTATATATATGTATATATATATATGTATATATATATATATACATATATATATATATATATATATGTATATATATATATATGTCTGTCAACCTTGGCAAAACCAAGGTTATGGTGTTTAACACCACGCCACAGTGGGTTAGGCGATCAGCTCCCACATTTACATATGGGCAGGAGATTGTGGAGTATACAGATGCATATACATATCTTGGGGTAGTATTCAGTGGGCCAGTGTTTTCGATGAGGAGAGCAGCAGAGACTAGATTGACTAGAGCACATGCAGCCCTGGGTGGTTTGGAGAGGATGTGTTCGCAGGTTCAGTTTCAGGAACCTCGAACAAAACTCTGGCTTTTTGACACTCTAGTGACATCAGCTATGCTTTATGGAGTGCAGATATGGGGACCTTCAGTGGGCCATCACAGCGCAGGCGGGTGGAGAGGTATGGAGAGGCCTTTGGTATCTATGATTGCTAGGCTTATTAGAGCCAAGGCTGTGGTACCTCATGAGATTATTCGAGCAGAGCTGGCGGCTGCCCCTCTGGTGATTGAGGCTCTTACGAGATCAGTCTCCTACATACATGGCTTGTGGGATCTCCCCCGAGACAGATATGCACGCCTCGCCCTGGAGTCCTCCCGACAGTTAGCTTTACAGGGAGACACGGCTTGTTGGTATGGACAGATGACATCTTGGTTCCAGGCACATGGTTTTAGCATGGACAGATTGCCTCCCTTCCAGTATTCTCTGGAGGCACCCTCTCTCACTCTTACACGGACAGAGATTACCAGACTCATCCGTCAGGATTTAGTTCAGCTGGACATTAGGAGGACATGGATACAGCCGACTGAGGAGCTGGGCACGAAGATGGCTTTCTACAGAGAACATTTTCTTCAGCTCACAGCAGATGGTTTTGTGATCAGACCCAGTTACATGGATGTACACTTGTCTCATGCAGTACGATGTGCTATTGGTCAGATTCGCACATCCTCACACCAGCTTGAGATTGAGATTGGCCGATATAGAGGTATACCAGCTGAGGCCAGGATATGCCGAGTATGCCATGGGGAGCCAGAGACAGAGCTGCATTATATATGCCATTGTACTGCATACTATGAGATACGTGGTCGTTTCCACTGTTTATTCAGAGAGGGTTTTGGACCACTTTCCAGAGTCATGGGGTACCAGGACCAGAGGTGTTTGGGATTGTTCTTGCTTGAGCTGCGGAGACATAGAGATAGCCTGCTTAGGCGCACAGAGAGCCAGACTCAGAGGCACATTACAGACTTCTTTAGTCCGGCCATCACTGCGCCAGATGGACCACAGCAGCAGCAGGACATGGATACCGCCCACACCAGGGGTACACTGATTGATCGTGCGATTGAGCTTGGGTGGTCCAGACGCCCACGACCACGGAGGAGGGCATCCCAGCATAGACGGAGGTTGCAGCGGCAGATTCGGATTATTCTTGCGAGGCATGCGAGACACCCAGTCAGGGTGCTGACCACAGAGGATATTGAGGAGATCCGCCAGTGTCCGATGCGGCACATATTATGAGATGGAGGTACACTATGGAGGTACCTCCATAGTGTACCTTCCAGTTCCAGTTTCATTTTCTAGGTGCCAGTAGTATCATCTTTATTTTTCATTTTCTGGGTTTTTTTATCCAGACATTGTATCAGATCCACCATGATGTAACTTTTGGTCTCATAGGTCATTATGGCCTTTTGAAGACGTTAATATAACATTTCATTTCATTTCATTTCTCTCTCTCTCTCTCTCTCTCTCGGTTTTTTAGGCTTTTGCTGCAGGTTCTTATGGAACAAGCAAGAGTCTCATGTCACTTTGACACGAGGGCATTGTTGGTCATGTCCACTTTTGGCTAGTTCAGGTGTGAACCCAGCTTACTCACAGGCTTTTTTTCTGTGTGAACACACTTATGTGTTGGGAACTTTGCCCTAGGCCTTTTTAGTACTCACTTTTACTTTCATATCATTATTGAGTACATCTTTTCCAGCCTTTTTAGTACTCACTTTTACTTTCATTTCATATCATTATTGAGTACATCTTTTCCAGCACTCTCACGTTTCTCTGTGCTTGAGGTTGTGTGTGTGTGTGTGTGTGCAGGCTAGCTTCCCTCCTACCCAACATTGGTATTAGAGCTTGGTTAGGATCAGGGTTAGCATTAGGGTTTGCCCCCTGTTGCCCTTCAGAGCTTGAGCCTATTGCACACATAAGGGCATTAGGGTTTTGTTGCATTAGGTTAGGGTTAGGGTTTTTCCCTCCGCCGTCGGCCGCCCTTAGCCGCCTCTGCATGTTGTTGCCCCTGTGCGCCACCAGATCTGCGTCGTACGCCTTTGCATCCTCTGCATCGAGCGCCGCCCGTCGCCCTCTGCTTTGCCCAGTTTGCAGCGCCACCCGTCGTACGCCTCTGCATCGAGCGCCGCCCGTCGCCCTCTGTGCTGCCCAGCTCACGCCGCCGCCGCCGCCGCCTCGACTGTATCTGCACCGCCGTAGTACGACTGTACCTGTGCCGCTTGCGCTAGATCTGGCAGGTCTGCGATGTCGCCCCGCCGTCGCCTGCGCCGCCCTGTACCTACACGGCCGTCGCAGTAGACGTCGCCTGCATCTCATCCGCCTCAGATCTGTGCCGCCTTGCCTAGCTGCCCTCCGTACAGATCTGCACCACTTCTGCAAAGTGTACTTGCACACTGAAAATTTGAGGTATTTGAACATTTTCAAGAAATTTCAATCCCATACAGGTTTCCAGGTTAACTTTGTGAGATTTGCAAATTTTTGACCTGAAATTGCACAAAGTGCGTGTTGAAATTTGGGGCTTTTCACCATTGAGCCTGCAATTGCAACATTGGCACACATTGGTATTGATTTCAGCAGATTTGGTTGCACTAAAAATTTAGGGATTTTGCAGAAATTGGCACTATTTGCAGGCAATTTTGGGTATTACAGGCACATTTGGTTGGCGTTGGGGCATTTCTCCCAATTTTTCGGCATTACAGCATTTGGTACACGTGACAATCGCATTAGCAGATGTACAGGTGCAGATCCGGTTCAGATTTGGTCTAATTGGTTTCCTAAAAATTAGTAATCACCTCTTTGGAATGCTATCTCAAGAGGACAAGCTCAATGGGGACAACTACCCTATGTGGGCTTATACGATGCATCATGTTTTAGTTGCCAAAAATGTATGGCTGTATGTGGATGGCATTGAGGAGCGTCCTCTTGCACGTGCTCTAGCGGAAGGTGAAGTGATTCCGGCTCACCCTCTTGCAGGTCCACCTCCTACTCAGCAGCAGCAGGATACTTGGGATGCTAGGGATGCTCACGCTTGTGCGTTGATTGCTCTCTCGTGCCGCAGGCATATCATTCCGCACATTCGTTCCTGCACCACTGCAAAGTTTGCTTGGGATACCTTGGTGGCGTTGTATTCAGGTCGCAATGAGGCTTGTGTAGCTTACCTTCGGGGCAGCTTGAGACTGACGGCATGCTTCAAGGTGACTCTATCGACGATCAGTACCTTACGCATGTAAAAGACCTATGAGAGGAGCTCATTAACATTGATGAGGTCTTGATAGATAGCTATCTTGTTCAGACAATTTTGTGTAACTTGCTTGACTCTTATCAGACATTTGGCACCACTTTGCGGTTGTTGGCTGGCAATGCACCTAATGCGGTCACTTTTGACAACCTTGTGACTCTCTTGCTCAGTGAAGAGCAATCTCGTTTCAATAGGAACAACATGATGTCTGCTGAGTTAGCAATGGTTGCTCCCTTTCGTGGGAATAGATCTGGGCCTAAACCTAGCCCATCAGATCCTCCCAAGACAGAGGACAAGCTTGAAAAGAAAAAGCGCTGTAACTATTGCAGGAAAAGAGGGCACACCATAGAGGAATGCAGGAAGCGTATTGAGAAAAGAAGAAGCTGGCATCTTCTTCCATAGGTGCAGATCAGGCCAATTTAGCTACACGTGTCAAGCCTTGACCCCTTACATCTTCATCGCCTGGCAGAGATGTCTTCTGATGCCGTTGCTTTTGATGACTATGCTCTATAGTCTGTACTCCATGGTATGCGTTGTTTGGCAGGGGGGGGGCGTTACATGCAGTTGGTGATGCCTCATGGTCACTTATGCTTGTTGACCCTTATGCTAGTTTATGCTAGACGCTTTCTCTGATGTGATGTCTACTGCAGATGCCTTTTATGTTGTTTTCCCTTGCAGCGGGATTGTTTCTACAGTGTTGACATTGTCACTTTCTCACATGTGATGTTTACTGGGAGTGCCTTTTACACACTTGGCCAGTGTTGGCTTGCTCTCATGGTTTTGACATGTCACATTTATATTATTCATTGTGGGATTATGCATCTTTACACTTGCCACACATGCCACTGATCATGGCATCACTAAGAATTTACCTATTCTCTCATAGCATTGGCTGATGCCCGCCTCGAGCTCCCACTTTTTCTCCCCATTTTCAGCTTTTCCCATTGCTGAATTTTTACTTTTATCAGCCCTACCATTGCTGATTTTTTTCCTCATCGGATCCTCCATTGATGAGTTTAACTTTTGCAGCTTACATTGCATGTCTCACAGGCATGACTTCTGGATCTTGTTGCCTTTACACATGCATATATCTGCTACCTCTTCCTATGCTTATCACTGGTGCAGTTACATTTAGCATTGATGTGGATTACGTGCAGTTCAGCTTGGCATTTGGATGCTTGCCTTCGGGGGGGGGGGTGGGTATTATGTGATGCCTCTTGATTTGATGCAGTTGATGTCCACATGATCTTTGCCATGCATTTCTGGTGATGCATTTTTGTACTACAGTGCTCTAGCATTAGCACTATGACATTGGGGATTCTCCTTTTCCCCGTCATATAGTGCTTGCTTTTTCCATTAGCACTGCAGTTCAGTCTTAATGTGGAGCATAGTGCAGGGCAGCATTCATAGCTTTATCACCTTGCTAGTACCCGTTCACACCATTCACATGAGGGGGGTTTGTTGGTCATGTCCACTCCCGGCTAGTTTAGGTGTGAACCGAGCTTACTCATGGGCACTTTCCCTGTGATTGGACACATGTTTTTTCCCCGTGTGAACACACTTATGTGTGGTGGGCACTTAGCCCTAGGTCTTTTAGTACTCACTTGTACTTTCATTTTCATATCATTATTGAGTACATCTTTTCCAGCACTCACGTTTGTTCGTGCTTGAGGTTGTGTGTGTGTGTGTGTGTGTGCAGGCTAGGTTCCCTCCTACCCAACATTGGTATCAGAGCTTTTCCAGCACTCACGTTTCTCTGTGCTTGAGGTTGTGTGTGTGTGTGTGTGTGTGTGTGTGTGTGTTTGTGCAGGCTAGCTTTCCTCCTACCCAACAGGCATAACTATATTGTGCAGGATGATTATTCCATCAGCTAGGTGCACTTGAGGGCGATTGATTTTGTGTTTCCACTTGGTTTTTACACTTTTGCTGCTTGTTCTTATGGAACAAGCAAGAGTCTCATGTCACTTTGACACGAGAACATAGCCATATTGTGCAAGATGATTGTTCCATCATCGAGGTGCACTTGAGGGCGATTGATTTTGTTATATGAGGCGTCTCTGCTCTACGGATGCCTTACTGTGCCGTTGAGTGCAATCGAGGACACTTGCTATTTTTCAAGAGGGGGGTATGTTATGGCCCTGTATTTTTCTCTTGACATTATGGAAGTGTGCAGGGGAACATGGTGGACAGTGTGGATGGCATTATTTTGGGCAGCGTGCTAGGGTTTGGCACTGTGCCGGACAGCTTATTAGTGGCCAGATGGTTGCACATGATGGACAGGCTTGGGGATCCGCTTTTTGCACGTGGGACTCCCCTCTTGTTGGGTGCAGGCAGCTTTTTGGAGTTTTAAAAGCGAAAAAGCTTTTATTTTTGAATAAAAAGTGTGCGTAAGTGCGGTATTTTTAGCTTTTGGCCTCACTTAGGGCACAAAAATAGATTATTTTTAGGGAGGCTGGTGGTGTGGAGGAGTAGGGAGAAGCATGCGGCCATCCTTGGGCATCGTGGGGGTGGAGTCGAGAAGATCTCTCTCTCTCTCTCTCTCTCTCTCTCTCTCTCGGTTTTTAGACTTTTGCTGCAGGTTCTTATGGAACAAGCGCGAGTCTCATGTCACTTTGACACGAGGGCATAGCCATATTGTGCAGGATGATTGTTCCATCATCTAGGTGCACTTGAGGGCGATTGATTTTGTGTTTCCACTTGGTTTTTAGACTTTTGCTACAGGTTCTTATGGAACAAGCAAGAGTCTCATCTCACGTTGACATGAGGGCATATCCATATTGTGCAAGATGATTGTTCCATCATTGAGGTGCACTTGAGGGCGATTGATTTTGTTATATGAGGCATCTCTGCTCGACAAATGCCTTACTGTGCCATTGAGTGCAATCGAGGACGCTTGCTATTTTTCAAGAGGGGGGTATGCTACGGCCCTGTGTTTTTCTCTTGACATTATGGAAGTGTGCACGGGAACATGGTGGACAGTGTGGATGGCACTATTTTGGGCCGCGTGCTAGGGTTTGGCACTGTGCCGGACAACTTATTAGTGGCCAGATGGTTGCAAGCGATGGACAAGCTTGGGGATCCACTTTTTGCACGTGGGACTCCCCTCTTGTTGGGTGCAGGCAGCTTTTTGGAGTTTTAAAAGCGAAAAAGCTTTTATTTTTGAATAAAAAGCATGTGCGGTATTTTTAGCTTTTGGCCTCACTTAGGGCACAAAAATAGATTATTTTTAGGGAGGCCTGGTGGCATGGAGGAGTAGGGAGGAGCATGCGGCCATCCTTGGGCATCGTGGGGGTGGCTTTATTATATAGGGAGGAGCTTCAACATGTGATACAGGTGGTCGGACGGGACGAGGCCGCACGGTTTTTGTGGGTGAGGATCCAGACAGAGAGGGCCCGAGACATCTACCTTGCACTGTGTTACTTTGCACCCTCCAATTCTAAATATGCCACCCATGGAGAGTCCCCGTACCTGCCCCTTTATGGTGACATTATGAAGTTTTCCAGTCTAGGGGACATCCTCTTGGCTGGAGACTTCAATGCCCGCACCATAGGTGTACAGGTACCCTTCTTTGAGACAGATGATCCCATGTACCAGGAGATTGATACGATGGGTACAGATCCGGAGTGGACATCACAGGATACAGCAGCCCGCACAGATTATGGAGAGTATCTCTTAGCCCTCGGCGGGGCTCATAGGCTAGCCATTTATAATGGCCTGGCTAGATGGCCTAGATCCAACTCCTTCACCTCCTACCCCTTTGGACATGGAGCTAGTACAGTGGACTACCTAATGGGATCCCTCTCTTTGATCCCACTCATTTCGGAGTTTACCATCTCTGCTCACCCCATCGGTGTTGTAGCCGACCATGCATACCTGGCCTTCTCACTCACATGCCAATACACCATGCAACCACCTGCTTTTCCCCATCACCGTCCGAGATACCACTTCACCAGAGAGACCTCTTCTATCTATTCTGATCACGTCTACCGCATCCTCTCCGCCTTCTCCGCCTTCTCTCTCTTCGCTTCCCTTTTCTCTCTGCCTGTAGGTTCGCCCCCTTTTCTCTCTGCCCGCAGGTTCGCCCACTCTCTCTTCGCTTCCCTTTTCTCTCTGCCTGTAGGTTCGCCCACTCTCTCTTCGCCTTCTCTCTCTTCGCTTCCCTTTTCTCTCTGCCCGCAGGTTCGCCCACTCTCTCTTCGCTTCCCTTTTCTCTCTGCCTGTAGGTTCGCCCACTCTCTCTTCGCCTTCTCTCTCTTCGCTTCCCTTTTCTCTCTGCCTGTAGGTTCGCCCCCTTTTCCCCACCCACCCTTGCTCAAGCCCCCAAGGCAGCAACATAACTCTCCCCTGCACCTGTAGCTGAGCATCTTGTAGGTCGCATTTTTTGAGTCTCTCCCAAAGGGGAGAGGGTACCCTTGAGGGGGGACTCGTTCCACCAACAGCCCTCTCCTTTATCAGCAGCAACACATGGAAAGTAAGAAGTCTTTTGCCTCAGTCACCGCTTCACGATTACCGCCCATTCCTCCACCCGTGAGCAAGCCGACACCATGGGAAGCCTACCTCATGCAAGAACTGAAGAAAATCCAGGGAGAAGTAGCAGCACTGAAACACGAGACTATCAAGAAAGATGAACAAATCAACGAACTGAAAGTGCAAGTGCAAGCCATGAAGACGAAGCAAGAGGAAGCACGAGAAGGACCCATACCTACAACACTACAAACAGAAACGACAAACCATGTTTCAAAGGTAAATTCAGTTAACTCACAAGATTTTGTTAAAGAAGTCATATCAGCAGTCAAAGAAAAGGAACGAATGGAAAGTAACAAAAAGGTAATCAGAGTCGGTGGTCTTCCTCAAGGCTGGGATAGGGCAGACATAGCTCAAGAGCTTCGGGAAGACTACATATTAGATACAGATGTACTTACAGCACAACTGAGCAAAGTAGTCCCCTTCATGGACTTAGGAGACCCTATTTCTATTATAGTAAAGGGTACACAGGCAAAAGTCTCCTATATGGACAACAATGAGAAAATAGCAGTGATGAAGCAAACAAGGTCTCTCCAAGGGACAAAGGTATGGATAGCTGATGAACTCACCCCGCTACAACTCAAGAACAAATCGGCAGAGCTGAATAAAGTTAAAGAAGCAAGAAAGAATGGCAAATGGGCAATATACAGAGGAGGACAAGCAATCATTAAAGAATTCCGTACCCCACCCCCCTCAAGAGCAAATCCATCCATGGATGAAATATAGCTATTTTTATTTTAAACCTCAATTTCGAACTAGATGCAATAGAACCCATTGTAATTTAAACTCTTAAGAGTCTTAAGAGTTCATTTTGAGTTATTTTTTTTTCAGTTTTATGCCTCTTTGGCATTGATACCCAGAGTGGAATGTAAATGGATGTACCTGATCTGTCCCATAGGTCGGATTCGGCCTCCCGTGGACGTTAATATAACTTTCTTTCTTTCTTTCTTTCTTTCTCCGACCTCGACCTCGACCTCGACCTCGACCCCCACTTCCTACTTGACGAGCTTACTACACACCTCTCAGCCACCCTCCATACGTCCGCTGCTGCAGCTGCCTTCCCACACTCCAGAGCCACCCCTACATCACTAGGAGGGACTGTCCCACAGAATAGTTGGTACGACGAGGAATGTCGTGATACTTGAGCCCGTCTACATCGGGAGATGGCACTTGGATCCACCTTTCACCAACAGGCACGAGAGGCACGAGTGATCTTTCGACGTCTCACATAGATAAAGAAGAGAGCCTACCTAGCAAGGCTTGAGCAGGAGCTATACCAGCTATTTCTTGGAAGGGACTGTAAGGAGGCTTGGGGGATCTTCCAGGATCATCGCCTTCCAACTCCGATTACTTCACCCAACACCTGGCACACCTATGCCACCTCTCTCTACCATGTCCCCGAGCAGCCACCTCTCCCCCATCCACCCGAACCTCATCCCCCACACTCTTCCTTCTTTGACCTTAGCATTGTGAGAGATGCTATTGACAGGATGGAGACTGGGAGAGCACAGGATCATGATGGACTCCTCACCGAGCATTTCTCCCATGCTAGAGACACGCTAACCCCTTTACTGGTTCACATGTTTAACAGGGCTTTATGTGAAGGCTTCCCCGTCAGCTGGTCATCGAATACTATTGTACCTATCTTGAAAGCAGGTGACCCCATGGACCCCAACAACTATAGGACTATCATGATTGGTCACACCTTGGCCAAGATTTATGGTTCGATTTTGGAGCATGAGCTTAGTAGATGGTCCGAGGAGCAGAGACTCAGAGCATCGAGGCAGGCAAGCTTTAGGAGAGGGCACTCCACACTAGATCATATCTTTACAATACGGGGGATCATTGAGGAGGGGAGAGCTCACGTGCAATGGATATACTGCTGCTTTGTGGATTTCCGCAAAGCTTTTGATGCGTTCCCACGGGCCAGACTGATGAGGAGATTGCAGGATATGGGAGTGCCAGTAGAGATGCTGTGGGGGATCATTACACTCTATGAGTCAGTCACAAGCAGAATACGGGCTCTAGGAGGTGACTCAGAGATCATACACAGCACTATCGGGGTGAAGCAAGGCTGTGCTACCCCTTGTCTCCTACTCTATTTGGTCTATACATTGGCGAGATCTCGGATTACATAGATAGACAGGGAGGACCAGGAGCACATTTGGCAGGAGTCCTGATACCAATCCTCTTGTATGCAGATGATATTATTCTTATTTCTGATTCACCAGAGGGGTTGCAGAGGCATTTGGATGCATTACAGGCCTTTTGCGAGGGCCGGGACCTTACTTTGAACCTTGGAAAGACTAAGGTCATGATCTTTAACACCTCCTCACAGTGGATAAGTAGATCTGCAGCACAGTTTACATACAGTGGAGAGCCTGTGGAGTATGTTACCTTGTATGTATACCTTGGGATCAATTTTGCTGGACCTCAGTTCTCGATGCGGAAGGCGGCCAACGCTAGATTGATGAGGGGATATGCAGCCCTTGGCTCGCTAGAGAGGCAATGCTCACAGATACAGTTTCAGGAGCCGAGGACGAAGCTTTGGCTATTTGATACTCTAGTTACACCCGCACTACTGTATGGTGCCCCTATCTGGGTTCCTAGCTTATACCATAGGAGGAGACTGAGGAGAGAGCCGGCCGAGACAGATACAGAGGAGGTATATGATGGGTGGAAGCCGATGGTGGAGAGGCCCCTAGTGGCGATGATCTCACGCATGATTAGGAGTAAACCATCAGTGCCACATGAGATTGTGCGGGCAGAGATGTGGGTTGCACCGATAGTGACAGAGGCTCTATTCCAGACAGTGACATACTGGCATAGGCTATGGGAGCTTCCACTTGATAGATACCCCCGGCTAGCCCTGGAGTCCTCGAGACAGTTGACACTTGAGGGAGATACAGAGTGCTGGTATGCACAGGTAGGCACTTGGTTTGGCTTGCATGGTATGCAGATGGAGGCACTCCCCCCCTTCCAGTACAGCATAGAGGCCCCGTCATTTGCTCTCAGCCGCACAGAGAGGAACAAGGTTATCAGGAAGGACATTGTCAGATTGGATACTCAGAGGACATGGAGTTCACCTAGTCGTCCACTGGGGACAAAGATGGCCTTCTACAGAGATCACCTCCTATGCTTGACAGAGGATGGGTTCATCATCCGTCCACGCTACATGGACATACACCTATCCTTTGGGGTGAGATGTGCGATCGGCTAGATCCGCACCTCATCCCACCAACTGAGAGTGGAGACTGCCAGATATGGGCCTAGGGCGGCCGCACTAGAGGACAGGATATGCCAGCTCTGTCACATAGAACCCGAGATAGAGGACCATTACATATGCCTATGCCCCGTGTACTATGAGATTCGGGGGAGGTTCCACTGCCTTTTCCCAGCTGGGTTCGGTCCGCTTTCCAGGATCATGGACTTCTCGGATCAGAGATGCCTGGGACTTTTTCTTCTAGCGCTCCGTAGACACAGGGAGTCCTTAGTGAGATCCAGATCAGCTGTACTTGCTGGAGGACCAGCACAGAGAGCTCTCACTGACTTCTTCCATACCAGCACTCCAGGACAGGGTTATATACATAGCCCTATGTTACTTTCCTCCATCAGGATCCTCCTATGTCATTACAGAGGACATGCCATAGGAGGAGGAGACAGGAGCCTCGCTATACACTTGTCTGTCAGAGGAGATTATGCATTATTCTACACTAGGGGAAGTGTTTCTTACGGGTGACTTCAATGCCCACACACAGAGTAGACAGTGTGAGGTGTATGACTATGATGACATGGAGATCCTCCACCCTGTGGATCCAGAGGAGATAGGGGCTAGTCGGGTATCAGAGGACACTGGACCAGACAGAGGACATTACGGGGACCACTTACTAGAGTTGGGAGCCAGGCATCGTCTCGTTATTTATAACGGGATGCTACTGTGGTCGGGATCAAGAGGGTTGACATGCTTCCCACATGGGGGTAATACATGGACCGGAGGCACAGTGGTAGACTACATTATGGGGTCTTTGGAGGCATCATAGCTTGTCACCTCATTCTCCATCCCACCTCGTCCTATTGGGGCAGATCATACATACTTGGCATTTTCACTAGCCGGATCACCAGTATCACCAGCCCCCCACATACCGACGCCACACACTACCATCTACTTCACACATGACATGGCAGACATATACACTAGCAGAGCAGAGGATGGGCTCCTACTCATGGATCCCCTGGCACCTATGGATACCATTACAGCACAGCTGGCATCACTCCTACACACAACTGCATTACAGAGCTTTCCACATCGTGTCCACTCAGGAGAGCTTGCGAGATCTGGGACTATGCCCCAGAACAGATGGTATGATGACGAGTGCAGAGCCCTATACTCACGACTCCGCATACAGAGAGCCTTGGGAGCCATCACAGAGTAAAAGTCGAGGAGAGAGATGAGGAGACTTACTCGCCGCAAAAGGCGGGCCTTCTCAGAGATACAGGAGCTAGAGATCTTCCATTTCATGAGTAGAGATAGCCCTATCTCATGGCGGCACTTTAGAGAGCCTTGGACACCGACACCCATTGCAGACCCACAGACATGGCACACATATGCAGAGGGCCTATACCACGCCCCATAGCAGCCACCTATACCTCAGCCACACAGGAGCCTCGACCTACCACAGCTAGCTTCTTTACCCACTCGATGGTAAAGGAAGCTATCCGCCGCCTTCAACATGGACGGGCCGTCGACCATATGGGCCTACAAGGTGAGCATCTCATCATACCCAGACCACAGGC
Organism: Cibotium barometz; assembly: GCF_041138505.1. NCBI lineage: Eukaryota > Viridiplantae > Streptophyta > Polypodiopsida > Cyatheales > Cibotiaceae > Cibotium > Cibotium barometz. Next base: position 560,086 of record NC_141096.1, on the reverse strand, counting down.
TAGTGTAGGAGCTCGTCCGAGAGGTGTGACACTCGACAGAGTCACTGAGTTATGCAGAGCTCGACGCCCCAGACCCCATGGCCCTCGCCCATGGCCACGCCACCACAGGAAGATCCGGACCATCATCTCCCATCATCATAGGACCTTCTCCCGCCAGCTCAGTTTTACCACCTTGAGCACCATGTCATAGCGGCCCATGAGGGATGTATTAGGGTGATATGGGAGCTCTCTGCTCATGTACCTAGATCAGTTTTTAAAGTTCTAGATTTTTGTTATCTTTCTTTATTACTATTTTGTACCCAGGATTATGTACCTCATGGATATGATGTAACCTTTTGGTCTCATAGGTCATTTTGGCCTTTTGAAGACGTTAATACAACTCTCTCTCTCTCTCTCTCTCTCTCTCTCTCTCTCGGTTTTTAGATTTTTGCTGCAGGTTCTTATGGAAAAAGCAAGAGTCTCATGTCACTTTGACACGAGGGCATAGCCATATTGTGCAGGATGATTGTTCCATCATGCAGGTGCACTTGAGGGCGATTGATTTTGTGTTTCAACTTGGTTTTAAGACTTTTGCTGCAGGTTCTTATGGAACAAGCAAGAGTCTCATGTCACTTTGACATGAGGGCATTGACTTGGGTCCTTCCAAGCATTCAAAAACACAGCAACCCGGTTCTTAAGCAAGCAAAATATATGCTTTGGGCTTAGCCCATAGCCACAAAAGCTGCAAGAAACAACCCTCTCTACACACAGAGAGACCTCTCTCTCTCTCTCTCTCAAGATTGCCATTGCCTATGCACACACAAAAAACCATTGCAGCACACAAGAGATAGCATCATCTTCATCATCCTCACTCTCACTCTCTTCTTCCATTGATAATCAAGAAACACACAGAGAGCAAGAAGCAAGAGTTGTGCTCAACCAAGAGAGATAGAAAAGAGCCGTGCAAGGAGAGATATAGGTAGTTGGTTGCAACTTCCCACAACCCCCAAGATCACACGACCTTCTCTTTTTCCCTTTCTTTATTCAAAACTTGAAAAGTGATACATTTTTTTTTGAACCTTAGGCTTAAGGCTTTATTTGTGTGCACATGGTATATGGTTTGACTTTTCAAAACAAGAGAGAGTTTTCATGCCTTGGCTTCACAATTGCGGACCCGCTAATAGCCAAGCATTTACAATAAATATGCCATGCAAAATATAAAGCAACAAGGTACACATAGGCCTAGATGCCATAAGGACATGGGTAAAAATGATGAATTGTTGTCGAAAACTTGCATCTTCTAGCCTTTTCGGTGCCGAAATCGGAGGCTATCATTCCTCCCCCACTTAGCTTGTGAGCTCCCGCGAACAAAATATTGATGAAGAACTCCACTATTCAGCATACTTAATAAACCCCACCATCACTTCTCTCACACCCTTCTTCACAACTTCTTCAACCCAACAAACATCACAGCTTCATCAAACTTCTCCCAAACATCCCCAAACTCTAAACTCCTACTCCATCTCCTACTTCTACACTACTTCATCTTCCAAACACATAGGATAAGGAGATACAACAACAATCTCTTGCTCACAACAAACCCACAAACTTCATAAAGAAAACAAACATCAACTCCCAACATCGAACACCATCCCCAACAATAGATACAAACATATAAGCTCTCCCTCACACAACATCTTCAACAAAGCCCAGCCACCCGAAACAATACCCTTGCTGTGTCAAAGTTCTCCGGCGTAAGAATTAATTTTGGGTCCGTAATTGACGTGTTTTTTGGTGTGAATGATCTCTTGTAATTTATAAAAAAAATTAAACATTTGAGTAATTATCAACAGCATAACCGCCACCTCTGAAGCATTATCCACGATGCCCACACGTGTCGAGCTAGCACGGCAAGAAAAGCCGCTTCCTCTGCCCGCCGAACTTGGCCTCGCTCTGTATTCTTGCATCGTCTTCTTCCTCTGCATCCACGGCATGATCATGCATAACATCTCCTGCACACACAATTTCGATGGACAGAAGCAGCTCGGCGCTCTTCAATTGCACCTACGCAACAGCAATAGCTATCAACTAACAGCTCTGCACCCAATTCGACTGCTCTGCGTCGTCGTCTTCTCCCTGACTCCTCTCCATAGCAAATAGTATGGCTCTTTCCTCTTCTCATACCTACTATTCTTCAGGTGCGTAGGCACACAGTCCCTCTCCTCCTCTCTTCTCTCGATCTGCAAGCCTTCACGCCTACAGAACAGCGAGCTACCGCTCACAACTGCACACATCTATTGCTACTGGACAAAATTGGAAGAGGCTCCTTCTTCCTCCCCTCTCTTGATCTATTTCTGATGTCGAATTGTAGGCCTTGCTCCCCTTCAACTGCGATAGGACTTTGCTCTCCTCTTCTCTCCTCTCATAATTGCAGCCCTTCATGGCTTCTACAACAATTACACCAACACCCGCCCATGGTACTCTTCATCTTGCCTTCTTCCTGTTGCTACGCCCATTTCTTCCTCCTCTCCAACCTTGCTGCTACACGCCAGCACTCGGATTCTCTTCACATACGGTCCTGGTCTTCCTTCTTCTTCTTCTTTAACCTTGCAGCATAGCCAGCCTCTCCCGGCGAACGCACCAAATGACTTGGGTCCTTCCAAGCATTCAAAAACACAGCAACCCGGTTCTTAAGCAAGCAAAATATATGCTTTGGGCTTAGCCCATAGCCACAAAAGCTGCAAGAAACAACCCTCTCTACACACAGAGAGACCTCTCTCTCTCTCTCTCAAGATTGCCATTGCCTATGCACACACAAAAAACCATTGCAGCACACAAGAGATAGCATCATCTTCATCATCCTCACTCTCACTCTCTTCTTCCATTGATAATCAAGAAACACACAGAGAGCAAGAAGCAAGAGTTGTGCTCAACCAAGAGAGATAGAAAAGAGCCGTGCAAGGAGAGATATAGGTAGTTGGTTGCAACTTCCCACAACCCCCAAGATCACACGACCTTCTCTTTTTCCCTTTCTTTATTCAAAACTTGAAAAGTGATACATTTTTTTTTTGAACCTTAGGCTTAAGGCTTTATTTGTGTGCACATGGTATATGGTTTGACTTTTCAAAACAAGAGAGAGTTTTCATGCCTTGGCTTCACAATTGCGGACCCGCTAATAGCCAAGCATTTACAATAAATATGCCATGCAAAATATAAAGCAACAAGGTACACATAGGCCTAGATGCCATAAGGACATGGGTAAAAATGATGAATTGTTGTCGAAAACTTGCATCTTCTAGCCTTTTCGGTGCCGAAATCGGAGGCTATCAGGCATAGCCATAATGTGCAAGCAGATTGTTCCATCATCGAGGTGCACTTGAGGGCGATTGATTTTGCTATAGCAAGCGTCTCTGCTCGACGGATGCCTTACTGTGCCATTGAGTGCAATCGAGGACGCTTGCTATTTTTCAAGAGGGGGGTATGTTACGGCCCTGTAATTTTCTCTTGACATTATGGAAGTGTGCACGGGAACATGGTGGACAGTGTGGATGGCACTATTTTGGGCAAGGTTCTAGGGTTTGGCACTGTGCCGGACAAGTTATTAGTGGCCAGATGGTTGCACACGATGGACAGGCTTGGGGATCCGCTTTTTGCACGTGGGACTCCCCTCTTGTTGGGTGCAGGCAGCTTTTTGGAGTTTTAAAAGCGAAAAAGCTTTTATTTTTGAATAAAAAGCATAAGTGTGGTATTTTTAGCTTTTGGCCTCGCTTAAGGCACAAAAATAGATTATTTTTAGGGAGGCCTGGTGGCGTGGAGGAGTAGGGAGGAGCATGCGGCCATCCTTGGGCACGTGGGGGTGGAGTCGAGAAGATCTCTCTCTTTCTCTCTCTCGCATCGTGGAAGCTTGGGGAACATCTCTCTCTTTCTCTCTCTCGCATCGTGGAAGCCTGCTATATTACAGAGATCACTTCATATCACTGATGATGGATTTATAGAGAGGCCTAGATACATGGAGGGATTTTTACCACACGGCTCCTGAGTAGCTATTGGTTAGCTTAGAGTCTCATCACATCGATTGGAGATCGATACTGGCAGAGCAGCACGGATCCCCCGAGAGGAGAGGGTATGCAGACTTACAAGGCTTAGAGGGAGCTCCTATTTTCTTGGATGATGATCTCACGAGGATGCAGCTAGAGCATAGGAGAGCTTGCATGCCACGAGTCTTACACGCGAGGAGAGAAGGCAAGAATGCATTCTATCGAGATGGTCGGGTCATCATTGATGGCCGGCCCATGGATTAGCGGTTTGGGGCCTATGGGACACAGACCAAGCCACTGACAGAGATACACATGGCAATATGGAACTGTAATGGGATTCCAGTGGGAGTCAGCACACAGGAGGACCACATGCCAGGGTACCTCGAGAGGGTCGGGGGAGTAGCAGTTCTATTCAGACGGGAGCTACAGGGGAGACTGAGAGTGGTAGCACAGGATCCAGAGGCCAGATACATGTGGATCAGCTTACAGCCCTCTTTCGGGATGTGGCAAATAAGACCCTCCGCCAAGTGCTCGGGGGGAGGGGTCCTCATAACCTCATTGAAAGCTGCTCAAAATCCTACCTTCATGAGGTCCCAGTGGTGCAAGAAGAGGGAAACCCGTAGACTGGCCTCCCTGGACACTTCCGTCATAGGAGTGCCTGTAGAGCAAGATGAAGCCCATCTAAAGTGAAAGGGGTGTCCAAGAAGCTCTGTAGGGAGTGCAGGGCGTCACATGGTGCCAAACCCATCGGGGCGAGCCTCTTTACACTGGGGGAAGTCTGGGTTGACAGAGAGCAAGCTATGGTAAAACTCCGATGCCATGTCCTGAACTTGGAGGGAGTCTGACGGAACCGAACTGTCGTGCCTTCGCAGAGCTTGAATTCTCCGAGGGCGAAAATGGGACTTCGTAGCAGCAAAAAACGCTCCAGAAAGTCTCTCCCATCTGGGACCAGAAGGAAGCTCTTGCGCATGATCCCTACACTCCACCCTCTGCTCCTCCAATGCCTTGGGGTAATCCACGTGGCCTCTGGGTGTGCTCCTATCGGTGTCCGATCAAGACTCGGCACTTACGTGGTTCCGGACCACCTAGTCAGCTCTCCAAGAGCGGCAACTAATGCAACTGTGCCCAATGCGATAAGCCAACACTAGCACGTTGAGCTATCCATTTGCCTAATCTTGGGGAGTTAATTGTGACTGCAAGCAAGTTAATTCCTAGGTATGTCATGATTCCGGACAGGAGTTCACATCTAGACAAGAATGCACTTAACATGGAATGGATGTAGAAGAGACAGAACTATGCAGAGTAGAATAGAGACAAGTTGGAGACCAATCCCTGTAACATTCTTCAGTATTAGCTTGAACTCTCAACAGTACAATACAATACATTGGCAAAAGCTCAGCTCATCAACTCTTCACTCAACTATCCCCTTAGTTCCTTATCCTCTAATGCACACATATCCGAATAATCCCCCCTTTGTTGTTTACAGGCTCAAACCATAATAGTTTGTTACACAACAGGACAGTCTAGGTGGCGGCTAAAGTTGGCCGCCGCGACAGCTCCTACCCAAGGATTGGTGGGAGTGTGCTCTAGCAGTTATTGAAGTGAGGCCAAGCTAGGACGAATGTCCCACTGCAGGAATTTGTACCTGCACATAAAATTGAAGTTGCAAAAGTTACCAGAATTTGGGGCTTTTTTGATTTGGGGGTTCTTGAGCTTCTTGGCATTTGCTATCTACACACAACACTATTTTGCTATATCGACAAATTAGATTTGTAAATGCAAAATTGAGGCTTTTTCTTTAGTTTCTTGCAATAGGTTTGCGCAAGACATTTACATGTGACTACATTTGTGCTCATTGTGCGTTGCAATGTACATAGTGGTGGAACCATTGAATCCGAAGGATCATGTCGCATCCCAGGAGGGGCGAGACAATGAAATCCCTCTGAAAATGGGCCTTCTGGAATTTGAAGGCAAACTGTTGAGCTTTTTGGGTGATATGGGTCCATAGGTCGGGAGTGAACCCGTTCACTCCCTTTCACGTTCAAATGATAAGGCACTAGAGCACATCTTGTCTTGGTCGTCAACTGCGGAGAGATGGCATCTTCTAAATTGCCCATGTCAAAGAGAACAACAAATTTTTGCTCCTTTGCTATGCCATAAGCTGTGATAAGACCTTTCGGAAGCTTTTCAACTTTTCCCTCCTACTTATCATCGAATACCACTGCGGGTATTGCATTGAAGCAGGCAAGAGATGAGCAACATCGATAGTTGAGGGTGGGGGTGAAAAACATTGGTGGTTGAGGGCGGGGCGGTAGCCATTGTAGACGCTTGTTACTTGCCCTTTTCCCCTTCCCATTTGGTACAATCCTTCTTTGCATGTCCCATGTGGTGTGGTAGAAAAATAATGGTTCTCTTTGAAGTACCGCTCCAGCCTCCTCATCTGCTTGTAAGAATCCTCTGGTAAGGCCCTCCTTGATCTTTTCTTTAGGGGTCTTCTTGGGTCCAACTTGTCGCTCCTTTCCAGTAGAAGAGCTATTCAGGCCCTTCTTCTTCTGGTCTTTATTATAGGATGCCTCCTTACTTGCCTGTTGGTTAGATGCTTGGTTTTGTTGGGTGGTTTACGTCTGTTGAGGGTTGAGGGCGACAAGAGCGATCTTGGGGTTGCCTCCATTGAGCATCATCTTGTGGTTTTGAGTAAGAGTAAAAGCCCTATCATAACTTTGGGGTTCAAAGTTTTGAACTGGGAACCAAATGTTTGGATCCAATCCTCGAATGAACTGCTTCATCTTGTCCTCCTTGGACTTCCCCAACTGTTGAGTTGATGTGATCACTTTGTTGGAGTAGGTGAGCATAGGGGAACCATTTTGGGTGAGCTTGTAGAACTCGTCTTCAAGATTTGTCATGTATTGCGGAGGTAGAAACCCTGTCTTTAGATCGGACATGAAGGTGTCCCAATCATAGTCCGATAAGCTAGTGTAGGAATCTGTATGCAAACGGGACCAATGTTGCCACCAAGTGACTACATCACTTATGAGGTGTGGAGCCGCTAGATGGACTTTATCTTGGGGCTTTGCAATCTTGGAAAGTGGAAAATGGGCAACAAACTCGTGGATGAACTGGGTCACAACCGAATGGTCGAAGTTTAGTGAGGCATGGATGATAGTTGTTGAGGCTGGGCTGGGGTTGTGGAGGACTGAGAAGGGTGGAAGAAGGTACTAGAGTCCGCAGTGTCTATTGGAACTGGTCCCTCAAGTCTTCTGGGGCCTATCGCTTGTGGTTCGCCTTTGCTTCGAGCTCTGCCTGTAGTCGCTCCTCTTTGGCCTTATGTTTGGCTTTCTCTGCTAGCTATTCAGCCAGTCTTGCTTCATGGTATCGCTCTTCTTTTTCAGTCATCCATCAACACCACTGCACCATTAAGGAACTTTGTTCTTTGGTTCTCTTGTTGGGCCAAGGTTTCCTACAATTTTGCGAGTTTTTTTTCCATTTGGACTCTTTCAAGTTGAATCTCAAGTTACCTTATCTGCTCCTTCAACTTCTGGTTATCTTCTTCTTCTTTTTGCAGAAAGGTTGTTCGAATGGTTCTTCTTTTGTAATGTCTTTGGAGCTTGATGCCATGGTGGATGAGCAAATGGTTTTTCCCGATCTCAGCTTTACCATCCACATGATGCTCTCACCCTAGGTTGCCGAGTTGAATCACGTCCCAAGCTCTGATACCAATGTAGCATACGCCAAGCTAAGACTGTGTGAAACAACGAGGCCTGCTTTAGACTTGAGTTAAGTGAGTCTTTAGCAATCCTTTAAACACCATACATGAATCTAAAAGCTGTAGTCGAGACGACACCAGATGGCGTCTCAAATTACCCACTGAAGCCCCCTTTGCAAGCAGGAGTGGAGAACTCAATACAAGCTGAACTCTATCTACAAGACTGAGCGGAAAAACTGACTGACTGGACTGCCAAATGCAAGGACACTAAAGCCCCCTCTGCAAGCAGGAGTGGAGAACTCAATACAAGCTGAACTCTGTCCACAAGACTGAGCGGAAAAACTGACTGACTGGACCGCCAAATGCAAGTGACTAAACACTGGGGAGAACTGTGCATAAGCTGTAGGCAAGTGTGAAGCTGTCTTCGAAGAGAATACACCGGCTCGCGACTGAGGGTTGGTGTGCTAAGAACTCTGGAAGAGACTGAGATTCGATTTCCTTGGGATGAAAGCATAAGAATGCTGAAAGTATGCAAAGGTTAAAGGCCTAAGCACACATGCTTGATAACTTGTGATGATTTATGGACTGAGGCTGACTTGCCTTTCTATATGACTACGAAGTACAGGTCGGTTGGTTTTAAGACTGTTGGCATGTTAATTATCTACCATGATTGAGATTTGTTGGCATTAAATGCTTGAAAAAGTCATGGGCTTATCTGGTGGTTGTTAGCCGATTGTAGTCAGCCTTGGCAGACTACTTTCTGGCCTGACAGACTGCAGTTTGGGCCTGGCCGACAGCTGCCCAAGCCCTCACAAGGGCTGTCGATTGGGTATAGAGGGTGGCTAAGCGTATTAACACCCCTTGCAAGGCTGTCCCTCCTCGGGGCTAGCCTTGGGGCCGGCCCCTGCATCTACCATGCTCTAATACAACTAACCTAAGGCTTACATCAACATGAAGACTACTTGCTAAATTCTCCAAAGTGGGTTAAGAGGACTGACCTGACATTGATCTCTATGGCTGGGAGACTCACCTACATTGCTCGTGTTTGACATGTCCCGGACTGGGGTCACAGCATATGACAAAATATCCTAAAAAGGTGCTACTTCTGAACATGTTTCTTGCACTGTTGATGAGCCAGTTTATCACCGTGTACCACAATGCATGGGTGCACGTAACACTGTGTGTGTGTGAGCTTCCATTGTCCCACAAACCCTAACAAGAGGTCATAGGCTTTGAGTGAGGCACCGAAAAAGGTGTAAACCATTGGATATGCCATGAGTAAGGCAGGGTTGTCCAATGGGTACTCCAGGTCAAAAAAGGAAAAGGAACAGGAGAGGATAAGATATGTATCTCCATGGGGTCCGTGAAGCTTTGGAAGGAATGATAGTGAGTCACTGGTCTCTAGCTTATAGTGGTGGTGGTCTGTGTGTGTGTGTGTGTGTGTGTTTGGGGGGGGCTGGAGAGTTCCCACTATCGCTTCCTTGGCATTGGGGAGCTTCTGGAGGGTGCTCGGGAGAGAGAGGAGGCTGTCAATGGCAAGGTCTAGAAGGGAGCCCTAAACCTAAAGCAACATCAGGGGAGATAGATCCTACATACATTGAGTGTGTATGATCGAGGAAAACTTTCCTAGAAAAATTATCACTAGCTTATTGCATCTTGTGGTACATTTGATTTGATGAAGTGGCACTTTGTGGTGTTGTTCATGTTCGATGGATTTTGTTTCTTGAAAGGCTTATGAAAACCTTAATGGACATAGATCCTTCTATATCACGATTGTGGAGCAAGGAGGAGGATGACTAACTAATCACTAATGCCCCACAAGGAAAAGAAAAGCAACGAAGATTGGATGAAGCATTATGCCAAAAGGTGAATACATTTTGCATTCCAAATATTCCTATCATGGAGAAGTGGATTGGGAGATATAATGATGCAATTAATAGATAAAAGGATGAGAGAAGAGCTTTCAGAAGAGCAAATAGATGTTTGCTATTTTCACCTAGCTTAGAACCTCTCTCGAATGTGATCAATTTAGAATGGCTTAGTAAGGAAATATGGATGGTATTAGAAAACCGAGAGATGATCACAAGGGTAGAGCATGAGTATGCACAAGGATGTGACCCCTCTTAGTATGCATATAAACCTACCTTAGGCATTTAATAATAAATTCAAAGGATGGTAACCCAGATCCCTTCACATCCCTATATCATACCTTTTTATATTTTCACCTGCATGTGTATAACTACCCTCATCTTGTATTCAACGTGTATACTCTTATGCAACAACAATGAATAGATGAAGTTTGCAATGGCAGTTAATCTTTTGTTTCTTTGTTTGTGAATGGAGGTTCTTCCACGAACACTTGGCGATCCCTGCTTTGCATGAACGAACCCTACAGTTGGGTGATGCAATTGTCTTGTAGATGGTGATTGGTATTGTAGTACCATATCAGCGTGCTCCTTGCCAACATCTAGATTGATGTCTTCAAAGAACCTATTGCAGATTTTCACCTACAATGTTGATAGGCCAAAGTTGATCATCCTGCTCCTCATCCTTGGGCACTCTCAACTGTTACTAGTGAAAAGTTTGGGTTTCCTCGGTTGATGTTTGATTGTTTCAATAGCGGCTCTTTGGTGATTATAAGCAAAGGCAGAGGAGCCGGTGTGCAAGGTAATGGAGTGTTGATGTGGGTGACGCTGGCAGTGCAACAACACCGGATTTGATGGTACTAGCATATGCTGGTTGGCTATGGTGTTGGAGCGATTGCAATGTTGAGACCAAAAATGTCAACCGAGTTAAGATGCTGTCTAATGGTTTTTAATAGTGTGTGGAATATGATGCTCAGGTCCTCATGATCATGACTGAAGGTTGGCTAACTGTCGAAGTAGAAGATTGAAAATACTCTCTAGTTTAGAGAGGAGCCTGATAGAAAGCCGACGATTTGAGCTTGAGTGAAAAAAAGTGGAAGGTTGGGGACAAGTCTGAACTCCAAGTAGGAGGGCCACTTGTGGTGATGGCTACTACATCTGAACCGAGTTTGAAATCCGTGTTAGAGATTTTCGAGATCCAAGTCTGAGGCCGAATCCGAGTTGACAGTACCAGAACCTAAATCAGAGGTGGAGTTTTTGGCAAATTACAGTTTTGTTCATTATTTCATGCCACCTTTTAGTTCAGTAACAATTTAATGGAATCCATCTAAATGGGGAGTTTTTATGGAAGGACATATTGGTTTATTTTTCCAAATTCGATGTGTTGAGTGCCATGTTTTGTGCGTTTCCGGGATCTTGGTATAGCACCAAGCTCTCCTTGCAATGTACAAGTTGGTCTCGTGTTGTCATGGTGCGTCATTCGTGAGAGCCCACACTCCTTATTATCATGATAGAAAAAAAAGAAGAAAAATAAATCTTTCTATTGTGGGGAGAGAGGGCATGACTAACCTAGGTGTCCTCTTTGTCCTTGTTCATCATGCAAGGAGGTTGGGCATATAAGCAAATATTGTTCACTTGCATTGGAGGAGAAGTTTGATAATCTTGCATATGCCGTATCACATAGATCATTGCATAGGGCTGAAGTCAACTTGGAAGCTTATCATGCATCTTTGGATAGAGTACATGGATGGCTTGATATACATGGACCAAGAGCGAAGAGAACACATTATCACTTTTGTTGCTTAGAGGCATTGCAGTCAAAGATGGATGGGTTGTATGACATCTTGGGAAGAAGAAATCTTATGAAGAAGCTAGTGCACATATGTCGGGATTTAGTGGACAATGAGAATGATAGTAGTGATGATGAGAGTGACGTTGACCTTGATAGCCAGGATATTGGGATGGATATGGTGAGAGTGAGGGTGCATGGGAGGATCAGGAAGGCCATCAGTGCTAGGAGGAGTCCTCGAATGTTCCTAGCTTCACATCGGATATTTCTTGTGGTTTGGCGGATGGTCAGGATGATATATGGTGATGTGCATAGTTCCGATTCACATATCTGTGATGATGTCATTGTCTCATGATTTTGAGAGCAATGATGATGTGGTAGAGGATGGATGCCTTGATAATATGGAGTATGTTGTCCATGATTATGGTGTGATTTGTGGTTTTCCAGGGGAGGATAGCTCTATGGTTCCAGATCAACCATATATTCTGGATAGAGAGTGTTCACTTGATGATAGTGTGGATATACAGATCTTTGATTTAGTTTCTAGTGGTGACATAGTCAAGGATACCTAGTTTATTGATGATGATCCAAAGGAGCTAGCGTTGGCTAGTATTGATATTGATACAGATATGATGAGTATCTTTGGATCTATTTATGGTGATCCAGTTCTTCATGTGGGTGTGAAATCTCACATTGAGTCTACTACAGATGATCCAGATTTGGAGGCTCTATCATTTGAGTCTACTATGCATGATGTATGAAGAAAACAATTTAGAGGAGGCCGATGAAGAGCATGAGGAACATCAATCTGAAGAAGATGATAAGTCACCTATCAATCATGACAATTCTTTATTAGATAATGATAATGATATTGATATGGAACCCTATCTTTTCATTGAGCTTCTATTAGATATAGAGATTGATGAAGCAACACAAATGAATTTATTACAAGATGGGATAGATTCATGATCTTGATATTGTTTCTATAATTATTCCCCTTCAAACGTTTTCAACTATCTTTATTTTTGTTTTTCAAACATGGTTTTAAGGGTTTTGATGGATGTTTTTTTAAAACTATCATCATTTTTTGTATGTATGTGACATGTATAACCTAATTTCAATCTTCAATAACTCTCTGGAATTTTTTATAATAGTATAATAACAAAATTTCACTACTATACTTGCTGCTCAGCAATGAAATCACAGTGTAGCAATGAAATTTCGCTGCTATAATCGTTACTCAGCATTGAAATTTCGTTGTTGATCAACAAAAATAGCAATGAAATATCACTGCAATTCTTGTTGTTGGGTAGCGACAAAATGTCCCGACATCTCGAAGGCCTCAACATTGTTGGAACGCTACTATGCCCCGAATGCGTTGTAGGGGTTGTGGGATCCATTTGAGGGTTCAAACGATCTCAAATACTCGGGTTGGCCGACATGGCCGACCTACGTCCATGCTGACCATGGGTACTATATATAGACTAATTTGATAGCCTTTATTTATCATCGAGTTCATTGTGTTCAAGTGCTCTTGTAAAGCAAGACACATTCATGATCTTGATATTGTTTTTGTAATTATTCCTCTTCAAACGTTTTCAACTATCTTTATCTTTGTTTTTCAAACATGGTTTTAGGGCTCCAATGGATGTTTTTTTAAAATTATCATCATTTTCTATATGTATGTGACATGTATAACCTAATTGTAATCCTCAACAACTCTTTGAAATTTTTTATAATAGTATAATAACAAAATTTCACTACTATACTTGCTGCTTAGCAATGAAATCACAGAGCAATGAAATTTCGCTGCTATAATTGTTCAGCAGTGAAATTTTGTTGTTGATCATTGAAAATAGCAATGAAATATCACTGTAATTCTTGTTGTTGTGGGTAGCGACAAAATGCCCCAACATCCCGAAGGCCTCAACATTGTTGGAACGCTACTATGCCCCTGATGCGTTGTAGTGGTTGTGGGACCCATTTGAGGGTTCAAACAATCTCAGGTAGTCGTGGGAGTTGTGTAAAGTCTTGTACGGACTTTGTTATCATTAAATATGATCCTAATCAGCTTTAACCAAGTCGACATGGCCGACCTACGTCCATGCTGACCATGGGTACTATATATAGACTAATTTGGTAGCCTTTATTTATCATCGAGTTCATTGTGTTCAAGTGCTCTCGTAAAGCAAGACAACCTCCATCTAAAGTCCATCTAGATTGCCATCAAAGCTCCTTACACAGAGCACTCAGGTGGGCAAACAACCACCATTTTTTTTATAATCAAAGTTTGCAAGAAGTAATATTGTTTATCTCCATTTCTTTATGTAGTTTAGTGCTTTGTGTTGTGAACATTTTGTTTCTGCTATTATGTTTTCTTACAAGAAGGAATACATAAGAATTATGCTATGGTATAAAATCAATGGAGGAGAATAGACACTGCAACCAAGAAGTGGGATTGTTTATGGTGAAGGAACCAAGATGGACATGCTTAATTATTTTGAAGATAATGGAGAGTATGCAATGAGGACCAAAGAGTAGAGGACAATAAGAAGGGAATGTGGTAATGACATGCAGCCTTGAGTTATCATAGAGGAGACACCAGTATACATTAAGTAATTATAGTCAACTAATGGAGCCATTACAATAAAGAAATCAATGTTATATTATTTTGTAAGACTGCATCGTAGAAGAAAGTCTTTGTGTTACATCTTAGAATTTGGTCACAAGTAGGTTTCTAATCGTTCAACACACTGTCATAATATATGTTAAAAGACTTTGAATTACATTTATGAAGTTGATAAGAAAGTTTTGGAATGATGCTTAAGACTAATGCTTTATGTGAGAGGAAGCTTCATAAGTGGAACGTGCTTGGAGAAAAAATAGCATTTGAAAGTTCTTTTGAAAGACTTGAAATGACAACCAACTTATTTGGCTTTGTGTGTGGAATAGGTTCTCTTTAATTTTTCTCTCTCTATATATAGGTTCATCGATGAATATGTAAGATAGGTGGTAAATTCAACAAAAGGTGGTTTTATTTCCATGGACCCATAGAAAAATTATATGAATAATATTTTTTTTAAATTAAAAAATGTACGAAATTCTATCAAGTTTGCTCTAAAACAAGAGATATTTCATTAGCTCCAAAAGTCTTTATTTCGTTAACTCCAAAAGTCTTTCAAATGCCTAATATGAAAGACAAAAGGTTGTAAAAGTGCCTCTTGCTCCAAAAGTCTTTCAAATGCCTAATATGAAAAACAAAAGGTTGTAAAAGTGCCTCTTGCTCCAAAAGTCTTCCAAAAGTCTTTCAAATGCCTGATCTCAAAGACAAAAGGTTGTAAAAGTGCCTCTTGAATGTGTGTGGTATATTCAAGGGTTTCTAGGTATTTGCCCTCTTCCACAAGTAAACAAGGTAAGCTTGACCAAAAGCTAGAGTTGACAACGTTGTGTTACATATTTAACCTCAATCATTGAAAAGAGAACCCCCTTGGGATTCTTAGGTGGGGGTGTAATTATAAATGTGAAAACCCTCTCTCAAGTGCATAATATTATTAAAATTGAAGGCGTAAGTTAAAGAGGGTGGGGTGTGCAAATCATGTATTAAAGGGAAAGTTCTTAGAACATTTATGGGTCAAAAGTATAAAGGTTTCAACAAGAGAGGGGTCCAAGGGTTAAACCATAAGGTGTCGTGGGGAAAAAAAGTCATGAAGACATATGGATGGCATTAAACTTGACTAGTCAAGAGTTCTTAGGTACCTTTTAAGGTCCCCCTCCCCCTCCCCCTCCCCCTCCCCCTCCCTCTCCCTCTGCCCCTCCCCTCCCCTCCCCTCTCTTGCATGCAGGTGCTTGCCATTGAGACCTTGCCTTTGTGAATCGGTGGTGGTTTTAGTCTTTCACACCATGGCAAGAATCACTCATCACCTTCTCAGTGTGGTTTTGTTCCTGTTACCCACAGTCTCTCTGTGCCTGCCGCACATCATTTTTCCTAACGGGCTAAACCCCAATGACGGCCTCAATTTAACCAATGGCGCGACAGTTTAGGATGGTATTCTAGAATTGAATAGCAGCAAGTCATGGGTAGATGCAGTCTATCATAGCTAAATGATCACTCCTCCTTTGCTTCGTTCTTCACTTTCTCCAGTAGTTCTGGGAATGGTAAGCTCGCCTTTGTGTTAGTGCCAACTTATCCGATAATTAGCGGTCTATCCACGGCTGAGAAAACCCTGTCAATAGAGTTCGATACCTCGGCGTGCTCCACAGAACCTTATGCAGGGCAAGAAGGCAGTGGTTGGCGAAGAAATCAAGTGTCGGCATACGCTAACGATAAGCAAAAAGCATGGTTTTATACACCAGGTTCCTTTCCATGCAATGCCACACATCAGATCCTGGTGGAGTACAATGCAACGACCAAGACAGTGTTTGTGGCAAGCATCATGGACACTAGTTTCGATTACCCACAAAATTTATCTGAGCTTTTCAATCCAAAACCTGTCTTCCATTGCTGCTCCCGCCAAGCATCTCTACGTTGGCTTCATCGCCTCCAATGGATCTTACAGTGTGTCGCAGTGGAATTTCACATCCATCTATGCACCCACAACCTACTTGGCCAACCTTTTGCCGCCTCCGCTTGATTACAGCCCCGCCACCACCCCTCCAACACCGTATGTTTCGACTGATCCCGCCCCTGCAGCAGACGACAAGCTCAGCACAGGCTATGTCGTTGCTTTCTCTGTGTTGGGCGTCGCCATCGCAGTTGTAGTTGCGGTTGGTCTCTGGATACTTTGCCGCAAGCTGCCGGCCGCGAAGGCATCTTCAGTAGCTGCTGCAAGCTGCCGCCGGCGAGGGCATAGCAATCTGCCCCAAAATGCTGTTGTCTTTGACGCCGCCAGATTTCAACCCCGAGCTTCTCCTCTTCCTCCTCCTTCCCCTCCTCCTCCTCAATACAACAGGCCCGATATAAGATCAGAGCAAGACACTGCGCCTCTATACCATTCTGCTGCTTTCGAAGTCTCCGCCACAGCTAGCTGGTTGAAACCTGTGGTTGCAAGATAAAGAAAATGCGTAATCAAGACGGAACTCTTATCTTGATTATTAGCCACCTAATTACACCTTCCCCTACAAGTGCCTATAGCTCAACGTTATACTTTCTTGCCAGTCTTTTCAGCATTTCACATCCTTAGTCTATTTATGCTGAATTCCCATTAAAAAAGCAATTGAATCCTTTACTTTATGATTTATTTGTGCCATTCCTGTAGGCTTGGCTTCATTTAAGAGCCCACGATGGTAAGGTGGAGTGCTTTTTGTGCTTCTAGCAGTCATAAATAGCAGTCATAAAGCACTCAATATTTATAATATCATATCAAGGATTTAATTTTAGGAAAATAATACATTTTTGAAGAGCCTTTACATTTATTTGTATAGATAGTATTAAAAAATACAAATTAAATGATTAAGCGTTTTGCTTTGTGGAATAGCTTCGAAGCTCTGTTTCTTCCCCTGTTTCCCACCCTTTCAATCTGCAGCGCAGGCTCTCTTTCTCTGCGGGCGGATGCCCTCCCAAGTGCATGGGCACTGAGCGGAGGAGCCCGTCCTTGATCAGACCACAGACCGTTTCAGCTTCACCTGCAAAAGTAAGTCCAATGCTCAGCAGTCACTTTAACTTAGCATCTCCCTCAACATCTCAGCTACCCCCCCCACCCAACCCGTGGAACCCCATCCCTGAAAAGTCGTGGAGTGGAGAGAATGTCATGGAAGCAGTAATGGACGAAAACTCAAGACTCATACAGGAATTAAAAGATGCAAAAGCTCAGCTCTTAAACATGAAGAACAAGGAAAAGAACAAAGAGGTGCCCAGACCGACATCAAAAGAACAGGCAGCAGCAGATGCAGTCCCGCCGAAAGAGACAGTCAACCTCACCGACAGAGGTAACATTGCAGTCACCACAGTCCACGTAAACCTGCCAATAGATCAGGTAAGGAGCAGAGTAGAAGATTATTCCGAAAGGTGTCTGGTGGGACTCCT
The DNA here is from genome assembly GCF_041138505.1 of Cibotium barometz. NCBI lineage: Eukaryota > Viridiplantae > Streptophyta > Polypodiopsida > Cyatheales > Cibotiaceae > Cibotium > Cibotium barometz. The sequence continues at coordinate 542,691 of NC_141096.1, read as the reverse complement.
ATTTGGGCCCAGACCATCTAAGGAGGCCATGAGAGCCTGGATAAGAGAAAGTTGGTCCCCTCTTGGTATAGAGGTTACTCTTACTCAAGCCCTTCCCAAGGGGTACTACCTCTTTTTATTCAAAGACGCAAGCATGGCAATGAAAGTAATCAGTTCTGGCCAATGGATGTTCAGACATATACCCTTTTGTTTCATGAGGTGGTCAAAGGACTTCAACCCAGACGGGCCCAAGTCGACAGTATATCCAGTTTGGGTCGAGCTCCCTAATCTCCCCATCCACTTAAACCCCTGGATCAAAGCTATTCTAGCCCCCTTAGGTCAAATTCTAGGAACCAAAGCCTTCTCGGATTACAACCCAGCGTGGCACCCCCAAGTCTTAGTAGAACTTGACCTTGCCCTCCCCCTCCCAGACAAGATAGAAATAGGCTGTGGTGAGTTCTCTCATTCACAGGCTATCCTTTACAAACACTTGCCTAATTCATGCTTTCATTGTGGTAAACAGGGACATCTCATCAGGAACTGCCCATTAAAAAACCCTCAGATAATCCTCCCCCAAGTAATTGAAAAAGACCCACCCCACAACCCTAGCCAATCCAACTCAGCTATAGGCCCCCCTCAGTCTGTCGGAGCCATAAAAGAACCTGAATTCGTTCAAGTCAATAGAAGGAAACCAGCCACCAAGCCCAAGCCCTCTCACCCTATTGTCAAACCTAATAGATACTCCGTACTTGCTGCTGTACCAGATCCAGGGGAAGCTGAAGAAGAAAATGACACTGTTGAAAGTACTCCCATCAACAAGTTGAGGCTAGACAAGGAAATAGACAATCTAGATGCTGTTGACATGGACACAGCAGTCATAACAGCCTCTGAAAAGAGCCTTATCCCACCAACTGGTAACCCTAACGACATGGATATTAGCAAAGAACTTAAGCGAGGCAGAGCTCAATTGGGAGCCACCCCTCAGTCCACCGCGAAAGGAGGTTCCCACAAACCCCCAAACAAAAGGTAATGAAAGCAGCAAGTTTCAACATCAAAGGGCTTACTGACTCCAAGAAAGCACAGTTAGTAAAACAATGGATCAAAGCAAAAGGATATCTGGATTTCATAACCCTTGTTGAGATTAAAACTTCAGGGGAGGAACTTAAAAGAAGGCTACACACCATTTCCACCGATCACTTTTGGGTTCACTCACTTCATTCGCACGGAGCCGGGGGACTGGCAATAGGCATTCATTATGACAGCATTCAGGAACTTAAAGACTTTCAAATAGACTCTAACAACCAGTGGATAGTGTGCCACATGAACAACTTCTCTTTGGTCAGTGTTTATGCCCACGGCCCTCAGAAGCTGAGAACCAGGACCTGGAATTCTATGCTAAGATTTAGAGCACCACTGCTGATAATGGGAGATTTCAATATGGTAGAAAACCTCAAAGATAGATTCAGATCCAAAGGGATAGCCCTGGCGGGATCAGAGAAGCAAGCTTGGGATAAGGTAAAACATAAATTCAACCTGCAGGATCTAGGTCAAGAAGGAAGTTTTTCATGGCAGAACTACTCCTCTGGCGACCTGGCCAGAAAAGCCAGACTGGACAGAGCATACGCAAGTGGTGAACTCATCTCCAAATTCAACAGATGCGAATGTGTTGTAGATACAACCACCTGCATCTCTGATCATTACCCGGTCATTACAACAATGGATAACCTGGAACACAGACACAAAGCGTGCTGGTTTCATACAGATCCAGCCCTATTCAAATTGCCACTAGTTCAAGAAGAAGTCAAAAGCATCTGGGAATCCTTCTTCACCAAAAACCTCCCTCCGGCCAAAGCTTGGAACCTTGCTGTCAAGTCAACTCAAAACCTTCTCAGGCAAGTCAGAAAAGAGGTTGCAGCCCATAGAGGCAGCAGACTCACAAAGCTCCAAGAACAACTGCAACAGCAAGAGGCTTCTAGCAACCCAGCCAACACCAACCTGATCAGAGCAAGGATCAAAAGTGAGGAAGAATTAGCCCTGCAACACACTAAACTATTCACCAGAGAATGGTGGACCGGAAAAGCAGACAGACCAAACCAAGAAATGTTTAAGACCCTCAAGGTCAAACAAAGGCAAGAGCATATCCCCCTGCTAACAAACAAGGAAGGAATCCCGGCGGCTACCCAAGCAGAGAACAGGAAGCTGATTACTGAATACTACAGCAACATCTTCAAGGAAGAAGGACTTCCCTCCCCATCCAAGGCAGCGGCAATGGAAACAATAAAACAAGTCAGACCTTCAACTGTCCCAGCCAATATAGCTGCTACTCTAGAGAAAGAAATCACTAAGGAGGAAATAAAAGAGGTCATCTATTCCCTCCAACCTAACAAGAGCCCAGGTGAGGATGGTCTCCCAGCCGAGTTTTTTCAATCATTTTGTGAGGTGCTAACAGGCCCCATCCTCAAAGTTTGGCATGAATCTCTGAAATACGGAGCGCTGCCAACTCCAATTAATAATGGTCTCATCAAGCTGATTCATAAAAAAGGCCCCAAGGAGATCATGGGAAACTGGAGACCCCTCACTATGCTAAACAGTGTTTACAAAATTCTAGCAAAAGTTCTAGCCACGAGAATGAGCAAGCACATGAACCAATGGATCTCAAGGGAACAAAAAGGATTCATCAAAGGTCGGTACATCCTGGACTCTATAATCGCCTTATGGGAAGGATTTGAACATGTAGAGAAAACCGGCCAAGATTTCCTTTTTATCAAGATAGACTTTGAGAAAGCATACGACAGAATACAGTGGGACTACATCCTCCAATCCCTAAGAGATATGGGGCTGGGTCCACAGTTCACCCACATGGTCCAGACACTTTTTGGGAATGCCAAAGCCAAAGTTATCCTCAACGGAGAGCTGTCAGACCCCTTCCCTCTTGAAAAAAGCATCAGACAGGGATGCCCTCTAGCTCCCCTACTCTATGCTATAGCTGCAGATGGACTCAATTGGCTGATAAAGGACAAGTTAAACAGAGGGGAACTAGTGGGCATCAAACTTCCTAACGGGGAGCAAATGTGCACACAGATGTTCGCGGATGACACCAACAGCCTCATAGCAAATGAAGAGGAGAATATCAAGGTGCTGTGGAGTTGTCTCCAAACCTACTGTGAGGCTTCAGGATCCAAAGTCAACCACAGTAAAACAGGTATCAAAACTCTCATAGTACCCCCCCCTCGTGGCTCATGGAAACAGGATGCCATAGCATCCAAGATGGGGAAATCTTCAGGCTTCTTGGAATTCCCATGGGATTCAGGGTGACAATGAAGCAAAGATGGAAATGGGTAATGGAAAAAATAGAAAGTAAGCTGCTAAGATGGAAAAGGAAGCAACTTTCTCTAGCAGGTAGAATGATGGTCATCAACCACTTCATCATCCCTGCCACAATCTACTTCCTCAGCTGCTGGAGGCCTCCTGATGCTGATCTTAACGAATTCACTAAGCTATGCCGAAACTACCTGTGGGGAGGGGATCCATGGATCAAAAGCAGACCTAAAGTTAAGTGGGAGATATGCACGGTCCCCAAAAGCAAGGGAGGTCTGGGGATTCTGGACATCCGGCTGCTAGCAGACAGATTGGCTGCTAAATGGATAATCAGAGCTTTGGAAAACCCATCTGAAGATTGGGCTCAACTACTGGTCAAAGACCTCCCCAGATTTACTATAACCGGACACAATAAATGGGTAAATCTACCCATGATCACCATAGTAGCATCAAAACATCCCATTACCCCCAAAGGGAGTCATCTGGTCACCTCAATCTGGAAAGCCTGGTTCAGAGCTAAAGGAGCACTTTCCATCAATCTAAATGACAGGAAATCAGAAGGGATATTAGCAGCCGACTCCTGCTGGTGGTCTTTTCTCCCTCAGCCCCAACTTGAATCAGAAGAAGAGAAAATTGCCCTCAATTTGCATAGGAAAGGACTTGCTACTTGGTCAGATATATTTAACCCCCTCACCGGTACTTGGCTCACAAGAGCAGAGCTGGTAGGTAAATACGACTGCAGAACCCCTGAACTTGATCTAGTACAAAGTAGAACATTCCAATGGAATACCCAGGATATCTGGAGAATCAGCAGTCCCCCCAAATTCAACGTCCTGGCCCTTCACTGGATTAAAAACAAACCCATCCTACCCATTCCTTTCCTTGAAAAGTCCCCCCCTATCCAGGTCACCCTGAACCGAAGATGGAACATAGCCTGGGACAGGAAAAGATGGTACAGTTGCCTCAAGGAGTTGTGGAGTCAGCACATAGAACCTAAGAAATCTTGCCTTGCATGGCTGGTTGCTTATAGAGCCATCTGGACCCAGTGTAAGGCAGCCAAGTTCAACATTGCCACAGAACAATGTTCTAGATGTGGCCTTCCCGAGGATGATTTACACATTTTTATTCACTGCAAGCACATCTCAGAGTCCTACAAAGAGTTGCAGGCAGTTATTCTAAGCTGGGGGAAAGAAGTAAACTGGAAGCACACAATTCTGGGAGAAAATATAGGATGTTCTACTTCTCTTTGGAATACAATAAGGTGCGAGTACATTTGGCATGCATGGCTGCAAAGGTTAGCTGTCACTTTTGATAACCCGGAAATTAAGGGCCCTCCCCTAGCTGAATGCTTGATCTCAACATGCATCAGATTCTGGAACAACCAATCACAAGCCCTATTCAAGCTAGAGAAGAGGCTTCTGATTAAATTACAAAAGAGGAAATCAGATTACACAATGATTCAACTTGAAAATATCAGAGACAAGATTCTTTTATTCCTCTCAAAAGACAGAGCTTTAATAGAAGCTATCAGAAGGATGAATTAATCCAACCCTCCCCTCACAGGAGAAGAGGGAATCAACAGACATGCAGACATTAATCATCCAAGAGAAGTCAAAAGGCAGCTAAGGCAAAGTGACCTTTCGGCAAATCGGGGACACCGGAATCCTGGCTGACCGCCAGGATTCTGGAGAGGCTTACGCATATCTGCAAACCAGGTTAGATCACAACAGAATGACCCCGAAGTTCCAGAGTCATCGAATACATAACCCCAAATCATCAAGGGATCGAAGCCAGCCTCAGCACCTCCTAGGTATCTGCAAAGAACGAAAAGGATCAGAACGAATCACCTTATCCGGCAGCAACAGAGGAAAGGATACTGGTGAATCAAGAGGAAACTCCAGGGGTCCCTTAAGGGAGCTCAACAAAGGATCGGATCCCATCGGTAATAAAAGTCGAGGAACCCACAAGACTTCAAGGGGTACTCCCCCTCCCGCCTCCAGGAGAGCCCACCATCAAGATAGAAGCAGCTCAGGTCGACCAGGGGACGCCTTCCTCCCTCAGGTTGGAGAAGTGATGGCCGAGACAGAGAAGAAGGTCCAAACAGCAAGATGAAGAGCCCTTTCGAGCCTCAACCTTCGGCCAGGGTGTGTGAAGGAGCCGTCGGCGAGACAAAGAAGGAAGGGAGGATCAACAGTTCGAGCAGGCGGACGAAACCTTCAGCCAAGGCCTAAGGTCGATCAAGGAAGAGGACTCGACATGCAGACCAATCCTCTTCACCCCTCCCACGCGGCGCACACCAAGCAAGTGGTCGTTCCTGCATAGGATACCCGATTTTGTAAATTTGCTCTTTTCGCAGCATGCACGGCCACGTGCTGTGTCCACGCGGCACGCCTTTGTAATTTTGCCCCTCTACTTCATAATTCAACTGCCTGATTTTGAAAAAAAAAAAATACAAATTAAGAGTACTTTACTACTAAGTAACAATCCTATCCGGGACCCCACTAGCTAAAGTCTTTTTTTTTTTTAAAGAGAGAGAGAGAGAGATGGGTACTAAATTCAAGCTCTCCAGAGGGCTTTGTTTTGTAGCGTTTCAGGAATGTCTCCGACCGCATCAAGAGTGTTAGTTTCTTACAAAGTTTTAGAATCGAGGGATAAGGACCACATACGCTTAATCTTAAACTTTGTGTTGTTTTCTTTTTTCACTCTTGCTAATGATGCTTGCTATTGTCTAATGTGATTCTTTCTCTATGATTTTCTTGCACCAATGTGTATGTGAGTGATTTATCTTATGTTTGAGCTTGTCCCAAACTCCCTTTGGTATCACAACCTTTTTAGCATTCGGCCCCACCAAAGGTGCAGGTGTAGCTTTCTATGAATGCTCTCCACCCTTACGTTTACCCTCACTCATGGCTAATGCAAATATGGCTAGAACTGAACCCCTGGCCATCGTACACCCATTTAGTGTAATAATCCATGGCTACCAGTAAATACTTATTGTCGGTTCTCTGAGTTGATGGCTGGAAAGGACCCACAAAATCCAATCCCCACTTTTGAAATGGTTCCAGAGGCAACACCGGATTGTGTGGCATTCTATTTGCGGCATTTGGTTGTCCTAATCTCTGGCAAAAATTACAGGCTTTAGTGAATTGCCATGCATCTTTGAGCTTTGTCGGCCACCATAATCCATCTTGGAATATCTTCTGACTTGTGATTTCTCTGGAAAAATACCCTCCAATAATGCCTTGATGGGCTTCTTTGATCACTGCTATCTTCTCATGATATGGGACACACGGCCTCAAGGTTTGATCAATTCCCATCTTGTACAATTGTCTAGCTACCACTATAACTCTTCTACGAAGTGCCAACCTCTTCCGATGATCTTAGCTCATGCCTTCTTGCAAATGATCCATTTATCAAGAACAACAACATTTCGTCATACCATGTATTTGTTGGGATATACAGAATGAACAATTTTGCATCCAGAAACTAATCTTAAACACCACCACCGGCTCTCAAGATTCTATTCGAAATAGAAAATCAGTATAACTAAATACTCATTTGGTCTATGTTCAATGGTAAACTCGAACTCTTGCACAACAACAACATCCATCTTGTAAATTTGCCTATAAGATTAGGCTTGCTCACTAGATAAATTAATGCTTGGTGATCGACATGAAAAACAAATCGATCACCCAAAAGATAATGCTTAAATTTGTTCACAGAATGTTGGGGAGTAATTCCTTTCAGCTACTATAGACAGCATATGATTGGCATAATAAATTGGACGAAACCATCCAACCTTGGTTTGTCGTATTAAAGCACTACCGATGGCAACATCTGATGCATCCACAAAAACATGAAATTACCTCTCCGAATCTCGAGGTTGCACAGTCGGCACTACGGAGGATAAAGTCGGCACTACGGAGGATAACATCTTCAGGTGGTGCCGGAATGCTTGTTCACACTTCTTATTCTACTAGATGTAGGGAGCATTCTTCTTTGTGAGAAGATATAGTGGACATACCACGTGCCAGATATCTGTGTGGATCTTGTAATCTAACAATCACAATCACCTTCCGAGGACAACATATGATTGGCGTAATAAATTGGACGAACCCATCCAACCTTGGTTTGTTGTATTAAAGCACTACCAATGGCAACATTTGATGCACCCACAAAAACATGAAATTACCTCTCCCAATCTGGAGGTTGCACAATCGGCACTATGGATAACATCATCTTCAGGTGGTGCCGGAATGCTTGTTCACCCTTCTTATTCTACTAGATGCAGGGAGCAGATATAGTGGACATGCCACATGTGCCAGATATCTGCATGGATCTTGTAATCTAACAATCACAATCACCTTCTGGGATCCACTGTTAGCCCATCTTTTGAAACAATGTGGCCAAAAGCAATTCTCCACTGCTTATTGCAAAAGCACACTTTGCTGGATTTAGACTCAATCTGGTATCACGGCACCTCTACAAACAGAATTTTAAGTGTTGCAGATGTTATGAATGCCTTGCAAAAACACTAAAATAATCCACAAAGAGCGTCATAAATGTTGTGAGGTGCTCATAAAAGATTTCTTGAACCATCCTATGGAATGTGGGCTGGTGCATTCTTTATCCTGAAAGTCATTACATTAGAGGCGAACACCCCCAATCTATGACAAAGGGGCCATCTTTTATTTATCTTCTGGTGCCATCCTTACTTGATTATATCCACTGAATCCATCCAAGAACGAATACATCTCATGGCCACTAACTGCATCTAGTAGAGTGAATCTGTGAACAGAAGTGGGAAAAGATATGTGACTGTGGCAACATTTAGTTTTCACTAATCCACACACACTCTCAATTTTCCATTTGTTTTTGGAACTATGATAATAGGAGACACCCAGTTGGCTCTTCCAATTGGATAAATAAAAGGTACTTTCAACAATTTGTCAACTTCCTCTTCACTTGGCAGGTATAATTCGGATTCATCTTGTACCTCTATTGCCGGATGGGAATTGCATCTTCTTTAAGATTAATCTCATGCTCACTGAAGCTAGGGTCAATACCCTTCATATCCGTGTAACTCCAAGAAAACACGTCTTTATATGCTGACAATAGTTTTTGCACTTGTTGTCTCCATTCCTCTATAAGTTTGGCACGTACTCGAACTATTTGAGGGTTCTAATCATACACCAAGTTCATGCCAGACAATTTTTCTTGAAGCTGACTACTTTTCTGCATGTTCCACTCATGAGCTTCTCCGGTAGATATGAATGCCTCGATTTCTTTAGAAACCTCATCTTTTTTTGCTTCTAGATAAATTTCTTTGTTTTTTTACCCTAGAATTTTTTGTTTTGAATTGGCCAGGATTCCATCTTCCATGGTTCCCAGAGCTAGTTGCACTACCACAGCTTTTTGCTCATACTCTGACACTATCCAATCAACATCCACCTCAAATAAAGAGACTAAATATGGATTTTATTTTAAATCTTCTCTTTCTTATCATTTTCCAATCGTTCTAGTTAGTTGAGTCCTGCATAGAGTGGTCGGTTCGACAGGTTGACTTTTTCTTGTGAAAACACAGACACTCTGATCTTCTTATTTTCCTTCTGGATGGTTAGCTGATCTGTCTCCAAATTTTGTCAGATTTTTCCATTCATGGAGCCATGGTCGACCAAGTAGCATCGGGTATGCTTCAGAATTCTCCGGCATCCAAATTTTTATGAAGGACACCTAAAATTTATAGCTAGCTACATTGATTTCTTGATTTTGGACAATGCCCAATAGGCCTCACTCTCCGTTGATCTGCCATCTTGACAGCAAATGTGCCGGATGAATATATGTGATGCCTCGGATATGAGCCATTTCTTTTGATAACACATGAACTATAGATCCTCCATCAATGAGAAATCCATTTACTATGTGTTTTTTAAAAGTTACTATCACTTTTGGAACTACTTTATCATAATCTGGAACTGGTCTTACAAAGCCACATTGCACTGTATTCATCGTATTGCTGTTGAATTGAATCAAGAGTCCCATGAATTATCTTTCTTAATAGCCTTTGCCTATAATTAGGAACTAAGCATATAGAAATTGATCCAATGTGATATTAAGCCTCATTTTTTACAAATCTTTTCATAAATCATACTCTGCTAGGTGAATTAAATGTCTGCCCTTCACTTGCCACTATTCGAGGTATATTTGTATCCCTTTCTCTTGTCCACTTGGCTCTTGCTCTTCCTGCCTTTTGAGTGGTTTGGTTCTTTTATCTATGCTTCCCTTGCTATCATATCCCTCCAGATTATTCTTGGAGTTCACTCCTTCTATCTTATTGGTTCCTTGACTCAGTGATGACACTTCTAGCCCTTCGTGAACTTGTTGTATGCCTTTTTGGCATCCTTTTGGTGCTTCCAACACTTTTTGGCTCTTTTTCACACCTTTTTTTGCTTGCTTCTGGTGATTCCGACACTTTTTGGCTCTTTTCTACACCTTTTCCTCTTAATTCTGGTGCTTCTGGCACTTTCTTGCCTTTCTCTACACCTTTTCCTTTTAATTCCGGTGCTTCCGATAGTTTTTGGCCTTTCTCTACACCTTGTCATTTATGGCTTTTCTCCAGACGTTCTCCTTCCATCGTAATTGGCTTCAGAGCCATATGCACATTTTGAACCCTGCTGCTGCTGCGAATACTGATGACCCACGTGGGTGATAGCTTCCACACTTATATCACTGGCATGGTTGGTGAGATTATGGTTGATATGCCGCCAGTGGATGATAGGTTGTGTGACAGCCATTTTCGAGTACTAGAGTTATGGCATAGTTATAGCACCAACTCATATAGTCGGCGGATTCACACTATGGACCAACCATTGTATGTTATTGTGTGTAGGAGCGTACTTTCCCTTTATATGTATGTACTCTTATCTTTTCATTATATGGATGTAAAGAAGAGAAGAAGATATAAGAAAATTTAGCCATCCATCTCTCTCTTGTGTCTTGCACTCTCGTGTGTGTGTTTGCTTGCAAAGGAACTAAAGTTCTCCCTCTCCCCGCATTCTCTTTATGATTTTAGAGCTCTCATTTGTGTGAGAGCTAAGGAGGCAAGAACAAACAAGCAAGGAGTGGTCCATGGGTAAGATTATCATTACATCTTTCCTTTCTTGTTTAGGTACAACACTCCCTCGGTAGCTTCGGTAACACCTCCTTGATAGCTTCCCTTGTTTAGGTACATGGGTAAGAGCATCATTATCTCTTCCCTTTCTTGTTTAGGTACAACACCCCCTCGGTAGCTTTGGGAGCTACACAACTCAGATTGAGGAGCTGTCTTCATAGGCTTGGAGGTTCTTATGTGTGTTAATCCCATTTTGGATTTACAAATATGCTCCTCCATTTGAGGACATCAATAAGTGTCATGCAAAGGCACTATAAAAGTTGTACATTATGAGATATTGGCTACCCAAGCTATTAGTTAGTAAGTTTTGGGTGCCCAAGTGTGAATAAAGGCCAATTGTATATAAGGCATTTTCTCATAATTGAAGGACACAATCCCCCTTTGTGTTATGAGAGATCTTACCTTGTCTTGTGTGCATGAGAGAGAGAGAGTGTGTGACAGCGTACTCTAGTGCATGTTCCTTCTCTATGCATATATGTGCAGAGGAGTGAGAGAGAGATTGCCTTGTGTTGTGGTGCGAGCGACTCCACGGTGACAACATGGAGGTGGAGCTTAGAGGATTAGAGCTTCCGGAAGTGAGCTTGGGAACCTCAAGGGATGTGAGCTCGAAGCATTGGTAAGTACCCAACGATGGTTGTTGTCTATTGCTTCTTTCAATGGTGAATGTTTAGAGTTCTCTCTTGGGAGGTGTGGTAGCCATTAACATTTTTGGCACCGTTGCCGGGGAACACCATTGTTTCTTCCATCCTCTTTGAGCTTCAGCTCCCACTATGCAAGATTCATGATTGCCTTTGTATTCAGAAAGTGCTTTGTGATGTGAGAATGAATGGATAAGGTTTGATTGAAAGTGAAGAGTTGTTAGAAATTGTTTGTTTTTGGTGTGTGGGTGAGTACTTGGGTTATCCTAGAGGAAAGCTGCATTATTTTCTCTTTTCATTTTGATGTTTGTATCACCAAACTTGCTACTGTGAATACGAGCAGGTGTGATACTATATTTTTAATTCTTTCAAAAAAATCAAAAAAGTTACAAAAATAAGGGGCCAATGGTTGTGCTTATACCATTCCTTACGCCTAGAACAATCATTCTAGAACATTTGGATAGGTAAATTACACCCAAACTTTATTTTGTCGATGCGGGGGCCAACTTACGTGAAAGTGCAGAAAATGGTTCATAGTGTGAACCATTTCTTGCTACTTCATGGCGTGAACCGCCTTCCGCATTAGCATCGTAATTTTTGAGATTACCTCGCTGAAAATAGGGTAGCTTATCCTGACACCTCTAACAGAACGGATCCTAAGGAATCTTATTCCGTGCATTAGCAGAAAAGTACTTCATGACGTGAAACATTCACTATTTCATGGCGTGACTCATTTCATACTTCACGATGTGAAACATTTCTTGTTTTACGGTGTGAACCCTTGCTTACCACTTCACGACATGAACTATTTTCTTTGATTTCATAGTGTGAACTATCAGTAAGATGGATCTAGTTCACGAACCAAGGATTGTCAGGTTAAAGTTAGGGAAGTGCCTCTATTGTGCAAATTGAGACCAACTAACTTAGATTAGGGCAACACAGACCTAAAATTTGAAGTGACTTAAACATGTGAAAGTGCAGAAAGTTGTTCATGACGTGAACCATTTACTGTTTCATGGCGTGAACAATTTCTTGCTATCTCATGACGTGAACTGTAGTCTGCAGTTTCACGACCTAAAAATTCAGATTGACAAAACCCTATGAAAATCTAAATTGGGGTAGCGATTTAGCCTATCAAATCACATTCTTATGCACTTGAGGTTTGGTAAACTCGTTGGAGATGATCTTACTCCCGAGACGATAGTGCATCCAACCACCTAGGATCTTCCTATATCAAAAGAGTGTTGGTTCAGGCCACTCGGCGAGCAGTCAATTGAGTGTTTTAGCTCAAAGATATCTAACCACCATTGATACAAGTAGTGAAGAGTCCATGGAAGAAGGGCTATGATTTTTTGGGTTTGGAGAGGAAGAAAAACCATCATCCCATATAAGATCCAGTAGTATCTTTGATATAGCCAGGGGATTTTTTGGTCTCCAACCCAGCACAAAAGATGAAGTACAATCTGCGTACAGGCCTATCAACTAGCACTGGATAAGGTCTAAGACCAGAAGTACCAACCTAGCCTTCGAGTACTAGGCTATCTAATAGTATAAGGATCACTAGAACCTCTAGGGTTAGGAGAGACAAGGAAAGTGTGGCTATGATTGGTCAAGTTTTCTTCCCAACATGAGAAGAAATAGTTTTAGACTTGAAGAGGGCTGAAGCACAGCAACAACTGCAATTATTAAGCTTAAGGAAATAAGAGCTCGATACTCGAAGAACAAGGACTGAGTAGAAGAGGGCTAAAGTAGAGCAACAACTGCAATTATTAAAATAAGAGCTCGATACTCGAAGAACAAGGACTGAGTAGAAGGAAATGAAGAAAGTAAATCCATTTCAATCAGAAACACCACTGATGGTATGAAATTGGGTATGGTTGAAGGATAAACCCCAAATCTAGAATCCATCAATGAAGAGCCAAGGGCGGAGGAAGGCATTAATACACACAATGAAGGAGACAATTTACCTAGGGAAAGTGTTGAAGGTGAGGATCACCTTTATACAAAGGAAGACATAGAGAAAATGATCAATGATTCCGTGTTCTTGTAGGACATGGAGCTCTTAATTCAACAAAGGTGGGTGGAGGCTACTAATAATGAGCCAAGACATAATGAGTTGGCCAGACCTACCCATAGACCCGAATTTCCTAGAAGAGCCTATGCAAGAAGAGAATGAGGTCTAGGTAGGGGGGGGAGTAGCTCCTCAAAGACCAATGGTGGATCCGAATGCAATTCTTACCGTGGTCACAAGGGCAGATTTGCTCAGGCTTTGGAAATGGACTGAGGAGGAATAGTTAGGGAACTAGGCACTGCTCTAGAATCCAGGCCATCCCAAATGAAGCCACATATCATTTCCAAGCTTATACAAAAGTTCTGAGGGGATGGGGACCCACTCCAACATGTTGAGGTCTTTGAGTCAACATGCAAAACCTGTGGGCCAGTGAGTGATGTGACCATGATCCATGCCTTCTCATCACTGACCCTAGAAAGAAAGGCTCATCAATTGTATCAAACCTTGAAGCTAGAAGATAAAATCAACTTCACTTGGATCAAGAATGTGTTTATACCAAGCTTCGCCCGAAGTGACAGATGGAGTCATGTGGCTCAGCTTCAAAATATTAACTAGAAAGATAATGAGTATGCAAGATTATGTATCTCGTCTCTCAAGCACTTGAATTCAAAATGTAAGCTACTACAAGAGAGGCTAACGGATGATTAGTTATTTCCTTGCTTCCGCAGACGTGTCCGAGATCATAAAAAGCACGATTATCTAGTATTAGCCCAACTGGCTACCTTAGATGCATGTTGTAAGTTAGTAATAGAATATGAAGGCAACATGCTTGAATTTCCACAACCTGAGGATGCCAAGGCAGCTTCAGTAGCAACAACATCACGAGTCTCAAGTCACCAGGACACAGGGACCCAAAGCAAGCAAGTTGGAAGAGAAGCATCAGGGCATGCTCATCTCTACCCTTGGAGGGCTCTGGTATGGTGCTCCCTTTGTAGAATGAATCACACCACTATCGAATGCCCTCAATTAAGAGTAAGGCCACTACTCTATTATGCTCATTGTGTGAAATTAGAAAACCATGGCACGTCTATGTGTAGGTATACGAGGTTCCAAACCATAGCACAATTACCGGCACCCAGAGTGGCATTAGCCTCACTAGCACAACCCGTGCAAACTGCTACGAGTGTAGGGCTTCCAAACCCATCCTACTTATCAAGAGGGATATTCCGGATATAGGACACATCATCCTTGCCACCACCTATTCTACCGCCCATAACCACCACATGCCAAAATCAACCAAGTATTGATTGAGGAGCCATTGGATGAGGGCGAGATTGTGCGTGAGGTAGAAATCAATAATGATTATTATGAGGAGGCCGCGGAGATTGTAACAGAGTTTTTTGTCTTACAAAATAACATGCCAGTGCCAGTGTTCCAAATGAAGGTGAAATGGAGAGGTAAAGATGTGAACTCAAGTATGAGAAGGGGGCCACTATAATGTTTTGATTGTGGTGGACCTCATCGAATAGCAGACTGTCCTAACAAGAATGTGGTTCTCTCTCTCTCTCTCTCTGAGCAGGTATTTGCTTTTTTGCCATATTCTTAACATTCACTTTCTTTTCATTTGGGCCATCTATGGCTCTTCAGTGTGTACGCAGGCCATCATCCACTATCGAGTCCATGGCTATTTCCAAAGTACAGGATGATGAAGGTTATTGGATTCCTACCGTTTTTAAGCGGTTCATGTGGATAACAATGCAGCCCAGTTTGAGGGGTGCACACAAGGTTCCTCCAAGGCACATGGCTTCCACAAGCCATCACTGGAAAGGAAGGATCTTAGAATTCAAAGTTTGCAACAAGGATGGAAAGCGGCTTGCAAAGGTGCAACATGTTTACACCTCAAGCCAAATACATCTTGAAGATGAGAACTCACCACGGTTCCCAACTAACTGTAAGTTTCAGAACTTGTTTAATATTTCTTTGCTTTAGAGAAATGCTTGCATGAAGACTATGTGAATATCAAGAACTCCAATGTATTCTATTGTATGCAGATGTTTTCCCTTCAACATGTGTGGAATGGCAGCCTCTAGAATGTTTTACAGGGACCTTCGAAGCATGTCATGTTGATCTAGGTAGGCTTATGTATGCTGGGGAAACAAGTTCTGAACTTGCAAATAGAGGAGTATTTTTCATTGCTGCAACATATGTTGTGCCACAGAGGGGAAGGTTTGGAGCACTTGAGCCAATTTCTCCTCCTGCACTAAATAGCCCGGAATGGCCCATTCCAGACCCCACCACAATGGAGAGCTTTCAGCGCAGGATTTTCCATGACATTCAGTCAAGCCTAAAGGCTGCATATGGATCCCACAGGATAAGTGTATCTCTTTTCATGCCTTTACATGTGTTTATTGCTATTTTCAAAGCAGGCAAGTTCTATCGCACCCCAACAATGTGGATAAGCAAAGATGGGGCCTTTGAAGCTCTAGATACATTTCTAAAAGGTGATTGGACCACCAAGGTGGTAGAACATCAGGGCGATGTAATAAAGTGCTCAGCGGTAATGTCAACGGTAAGATGCAGGTATCAGATAGGCAAGCAAAATCTAATTATGGTGTACCCTATTAGAAGGTGGAAATGCTCGCATGGTGAATGGGAAGCTTTGGACTCTGATCTCTATGCTAGGGAGGAGGTAGAACTTCATATTAAAGTTCACCCAGGAGAGGAGCATACAGTGGTAGTTAATGATGATTGGAATTTTGCTCAGTTGAGAGATCGTATTGTCATGTCCTTTAATGTAAGGAACCAATTCAAGTTTGTTGTTTCTAATCGACCCATGCGTCACAGGTCAGAGAAACATATACTCTGTGTGTCATTGGAGCCCCCTAGGTCCTTAGCTTGAAAGACTGTTAAGTTGCAGACTTAGGTAACATTTTGAGTGATTTTGGGTGATAATTTGTAGCGGTGTACTTTTGAATACAAAATTATTGATTGCACCATAGTCCCAATGTCCTCTGTATTTCACTGCAATTTGGATTTTAATTTTGTTAATTTTAAAAATTTTAAGTATGTTCTATAAATTTATTAAATGTTATAGTGGAATGCTTTATAAGAATAGGTTTTGCTCTATAAAGCTCATTTCATTCTTAAGATCTTGCAGTTTCTATTTCCCTTCAATATCTCGCCATGGCTTCAAGCTCTAACTCGCTACGCGCAAAGCTTGAGAAAATTGGGCTCTCAGCAGGTGCAGGTGAGAACATCGCCATTTTTGAGGGGGTGATTGATATGCAGAAAACTATAGACCTTCATGCACAGGCTTTTCAAGAGCAGGTCCACAGTACATGAATGATGTAGTGGCACAATATGTCGTGCAATTGCATGAATCCACCACTAAATGGGCTCCAGTGGACTTAATCAGGCATCTGTACCATGGTGACAAGTCGTTCCGATTCAGGCTCAACCGATTTTTGAAAGGGCTTACATCTAGCAATTATAGGGTCGAAGATGATGACACCGTTTATGAATTGCAGGTTGGTAATGTAGGCACCACCTTCCTTTCATCGGATATGACGTTAGCACTGTTTCTGCAAGAAGCCAAGGATACAGAAAAAAAGAAGGGAAAGGCAGTGAGTAAAGAAGTAGCTATTGTGAAGGAATCCAAAGGCGAGGTGGAAGAGGTTTTCTCAGAAGAAGCTGAAGCGTCCATGGCCTTGGTGCTTCTCCAACAAGGGTCAACTGAGGATGAAGAGCCTCATCGTGACCTCGAAGGGGATGAAATTGTGGAAGCGATCCCAGAGTTGGATGTAACCACTTTGAATCCCATCATCATGGATAACAAGGAATTTCTTTTCCTTGATGACATTTGTAAATCCTTGGGGTTAAGGGAGGATGAGGCCCTAAGCATATTAGCAATTGGGTCTGGTTTCTGCAAAGAAGACACACTTGAGCAACAGACTATAGGTGTACAGATTGATTTTGATGACCATGATCTTACCAAAGCGCTAGCATTCCAAGGTTATGATACAGAATGTACAATTGAGGAAACTGTTTCCAATGCTCTTGTTGCTATAGAAAATGTAGCAGCAGAGTATGAAAGTGTCCCTCAAGAAGCATTTCAACCACATAAGTGCTTGCATGTAGATACATCAGTTGAGCAGCGTGGAAGCAGTATAGACATATGCAACCCACGCATTAGCCAATGTGATGATGACATTGAGGTGGGGTTAAATCAAAGTTGTGCCTTCATATTTATAAGTGAGTTATTACTAACACCTGATCTTTTTCTCTTGTAGAAAGCTTATATTTTTGACAAGTTTGCTGCACGTGGAGGTGGAGTTCGTGTGCAATTCGATGGACGAGACACCTCCCTGATTCATTACCTTCCTAGCCTCTCTCCATCATTTATTCGAGTAATCCATTTAGAGTACTCTGAGGAGGCACAAGCAGAGCTCATCAAGTGTAAAGCTCTAAGTGGGGTTCTCACCGAAGATGGGCTAGCAAATAATGCAAACAAATGTATACATATTAGCAGGGAGGCAGCTATGTATACATTTGCAGGCAACTACACTGGCCATGTGCTAAGCCATTGTGCTACATCAATCTCCAAAGGTGTAACCAATCCTATTATTATAGCTAATAGCCTAGGTGAGAAAGCCACGCAGAGTGACGAAGCTAAAGAAGCTCTCAGAAATCTTCTCAGGAACTTGTAATTTTCTTTCTACGAAATCAATACAAAATGTATACTTTTTTAATTGTAATGTTTCTAAGAAGTCTGAACCATTTCTCTTGTTTATTTGTTGTGCCAGCACTGTGCCCTATAAACTTTTGGCAGGCATGTGAATGTGTAGGAAATTTCATTGATAATGATCAAATATTTGTTCTTTGAATGTCACTTAACATCCAGCTGAAATCTGGCAGTACAAAATCTGAACAATTTTAAAAAAATCAAACTTTTTTATGTTTTTTGATGTTTGTAAGCATATTTTTCATCAAAAAAGTGCACATAATGCTGGAAAGAGTACAAAAAAGAAAAAAAAAAGGCTATGCGCTACGGCGCGAATTTATGCCTTTCAAAGTGCAGGACAGGCTGGAATTCGTGCCGTAGCGCACAGCCTTGTTTTGATCATTTTTTCACACATTAATGCATTGTGTGCACTTTTTTTTATGATTACTCTGCCTAGAAACATAAAAAAAAAGAAAACTGTTGCTTTTTTTAAAAATGTTCTATCTAATGCCAGACTTCACCAGGTGATTTTGAGCCCCAAATAACTTTTTTTTTTGTCCCTAAGCTTTTCTAAGGCCTTATTGAGCTTTAAGCCTTTTTTTTTGGACCTAAAATAAATTCAATTTAATTTTGTTTCTGCACTATGTAAGGATCCTTTGTTCAATGCCAACAACAATACCACGTATAACAAGATAATGTTTCACAATCACCTTATCAATAATATAAATTTTGTTCCTGTTTAACTAAGGCTCTTAATACATGATCAACAGTTTTACCCATTCAAACAACAGTACAAGAAATGAAATGCCTGCTTTTATAACACAGTTTGAAACAAATGAATACGTTGGTTAACGAGTCATTGACAATATCTTATAGATTCAAAAAAATGTATTACAATGTCGAGATTACAAAAGGCACAAAGGCCGCCGCCTAAAAGCTTAATCCTATCCTATAAATCCTTCCTTATGAAGCGCTTTATCCTGACGTAAACGTAGTGCAAGTGCCATGTCAACAGGCTTTAGGGTCACCCTTTTGGTGTGAGCATGGCACAGCACCGAATCTTGAAATAGAGAGACCAAAATTGTTTCTGACGCCTCTTGGAGGGCCTCCAGTGCCGTACTCTATACCCGAGTGACCCTGTCACTGTACTTGTCGATGACTTCTTTTACAACTCTTGCAAAAGGGGCCTTCGCCATGATGGGGTCTGTGCTCTTTTAGTACTTTCTGATTTCTCGCAGAGCCACGGTCCCTGGTTTCCATCTTCTCTTCTTGTTGGCTACAGGGGGTGGTGGTGGATGCGACCTCTCTTCCCATGGTTGTCTATCATTTCTAAATTTTTTTCACCTTTCTTGCTCGGCTGGATCTAGATTTAGTCTTCTTTTACTTGCTTCTACCTTCTTCTTTTCTTGTTCTTGTTTTAATCTGCGTGCTTCTTGAGTTCTTTGTTCCCGTCTTTCCCTCTCCCTTTGCACCTCCTGCTCCAGTCTTTCCCTCTCCCTTTGCTCCTCCTGCTCCAGTCTTTCCCTCTCCCTTTGCTCCTCTACTTGTCATCGATCCTCCTCTTCCATCTCCACCTCTTGCTGCCTGTTTGCACGTTCCTTCTTTCTCTTGACACGAATCTTTATTCTTTATTTTTTAGGTGGAGACGGGGGCTGACGCCTCTCAAGTTCCTCATGTAGTGTTTGTGCTAAGAGCCTATCCTGCTCTTCACGATGGCTTATTTCCTTTGCTTCATAGAAGTCAGCAGCCTGTTAATACTGCTCTTGCTCAATACACAGAAGTGCTTCCTGGTCTTCCTCAAATACGACCCTTAGCTCTTCTTCTAGCTGTTGAGGGAATAGGGCTTGCTGTTGCTCTCTTCTTCTATGCGCCTCCTCATCAATCTGGCGTTGTTGCTCTTCCAGCACACGCTCCTGCTGCTCTGCCTCTGAGAGAGGTCGGCTGAGAGAGGTCGGGGGAATGGTGTACGCGTGGCTCTAAATGAGCCGGTGTCTCGAGGCTGCTTGGAGACATCCTCAATATTGTCCAGTCCTGAAAACAGATCCGGCTGTACATCTTCCTGTCGGGTCTCTACCTCTCTGCCCATGCTTGTATGCTTCTTTTTGATACGTTTTTGCACTTGTTGAAATGCCTGTGCCGCGGTGCGACTGCCTGTATCAAGTTGTGTGGTTTGGGTTCTCAGTTTTGCATGTAGTGTGCTTAGTTCTAGCCATCCATTGACTTACACAAGTGAATGAACGTGAAAATGTAATTTTAAAACTCACTTTTACAGGTTTATATAGTTTTTGAAAAAAACTTATTAATAAAAAAAATCTCTAGAAATTAATAAAAAAGCTTTAACTTAAAAAAGGCTACAATTTTTTAATATGGAACCCATTTTCGACCCATACGCCTCCGCGCAGCGAACCACTCACACATCCCATGCATGGCACTTGATGCTCGCCATGCAATTGCTCGTTGCCGATTGACATTTTTCACAACCCTTCGTAGTAATGACACCTGCCCTTTTGGTTTCTGTCGGCGTCGACCTCCCAAACTGCGATAAAACCAATTAAACATCTCATGCAAGGCATTACTTTTTTCCTTACCACCTCCACCATGTCGCGTGTTCCACGCTTGAAAGGACATCTTCCAGCTTACTGATGCATTCGTTGCGAAGATGTTCAGGCTCCATATTCCATGCTTGCATAATTGATATGTAACTTCAGTAATTTGTCCATTATGCGTAACCTAGCATGAAGCGTGCAAATATGAACACGGGAAAGTGGAATCTCTAATATAGGGCTCCATGAGATATCTTCTTGATCACGATTAGGCGGACACAATTGGTATTACAATTCATGATGCCATTAACCCACTGCATAGGTTTCTTTGGATCTTTGTTTTGCGTTGTACTCATTGAAGTTGGTTGTACATTTTTCTTGCCCTTTGCATGAGATTTGGTCGTCTTGGTGGCTGCAACCTTGCCTAAAGCTTTGCCGCGATCAATATACTCTAATTTTGAATGGCAGCAATAAATACATGAAAAAAAAGTATTTGCTCCTAGCTTGCATCCCAGCATACACTTCAATGTCTTTAAATCACCTGCCATGTGCCACTCAACTGTAAATGTTCCTACATCTTCCACATGCAAAGTTTCTCCTTTTGATTGCAATGATATGACATTTGGGATGCCTATTCGAGTAAGGTACCATCGCAATGTATCATTCGTCTCTTGTGGAAGCTCAAATGCTGACAACCACCATATATTCTTTTCTGATTGCACTCCATAGTAATCTTTTCCCTGAGATTGACTTCCCTTATTGGAATTTGAGACTTGTGCACTACAGTCAAGAAGATTATCATCTTGTTCTAGATTTCCTTTGATAGCCCTGTTCATAAGTGTTAGGCTGACTCTTTCTAATTTTCGTCCTTTTACAATTTGACACTCATCAAGCTTTAACACAAACACAGCCTGACCTTGGCACTCCTCAATGCTTAGACCATAATAAGAAATCATAGCTCTTTGAAGGGTCCTTAAATCAATAAAGACATTGTTGTACTTGTTGTATTCAAATACCTTTGTAGTACATACAGGCAGAGCATCCTCCACATGATGGTAGCCACCTAACATGGTCGCAATTTCTGAGTTTGCACTTTTTCTTGCCATGGTTACACTGTATGGAGTTGGTAGCATGGGTCGAAGAAATCCTTTAGCACGATGACCTAGTGTAAACACCCTGTAAATGGCTTCATATCCCTTCCTACTGACACCAGCACTATCACATGCATCCATAATTTGTATGGGGCTTACCATATTTTGCAGCTCTCCAGAAATTTTGTTTCGGATTTGCTTAGATATTTTGCATGTGGGATCTTCTAGCAGCTTATATATGTCTGATAACTTAACAACACGTTTCAATATGCCTGCTCTACATTCCTCAGCACCACCTTCATATCCCATCATATCCCCAGCAATATCTCTACATGGAACATAAATACAAAATAACATCAATATGTTTCACAAAACAGAAAGGCCTGCAAAACAATGGCAAGAATAGAAGTTACCTTGTTGCTCGTACACGTCGTTTTCTTGCTCCACTTAGGGTTGCCAAGGTTTCTAGGGACTGATGCTTTCTTTTTCGTTGTCGAAAGCCTACTGGAAGCTTCTTCAGGCTTGCAAGGTGTCGTTGCTTGTTTTGTGCATCCTGTTTGGCTGCATTCACCTTGTCCCGTTCAATATCAAAGGCCTGCTTAAGCAACAAGTTGTTCTTCTGGAGCTCCTGATTCTGAGTTTTCAAGTTGTTCACCACTTCTTCAAGCCTATCAATGTCCTTCTTGTGTTGCTGCTGCAACTCAAGCCATAAGCCTCGAAAATGCAGTCTTGAATGCGATTCCTGAGCTGCAACAAAAGAAAGCCTCCTACAATAGCCAAATAGACCATTAGTTCCATCACCTACATAACTAAGAAATGTAGTGATATTAACAAAATGAGGTGGAGCATTGGTGAGTGGGTCAATAGGGTATATGAATCCATTCCTGTCCAGAGGTCAATACATTGTTGTCCTTGTGATCGAAGAGTACCCAATGGCACATCGGTCACACCACTTGATTTTGTGTTGCGGATGGTAGCATACTCAGCAGCCAAATCTACATGTAACCTGAACTTTGGTGCTCTGTTAGATATATCTTCAAGTGGCATTTTCTTTAGGGTTAGGCAATGCTGAAAAGAGCTTCTTGTAGAACAAATTGCAAGAGTGAGGATAGGGTATTCTGAGGAGAGTGCAATGAAGTTTTGCTGAAAAAATATTAGAAGATCATAGATCTTCTGATTAGGTAATAGGAGAAAGGACAAGGAAGATGGCAAGAGGCATAGAAAATGGTAGATTGAGGTTTTGCAGCATAATACAGTAGAGAGAGAGAGAGAGATGTAGATTGCAGACGGAAGTAAGGGATATGTATGGTAAACAATGCAAGAATGGAAAATGGTAAGCTCTGAAGCTATGGAGGTTGACAGAGGGATTTTCTGCACTTCAATGGGGGAAAGACATGAGAGAGAGAGAGAGAGAGAGAGCAGAAAATGATAAAAAGATGAGGCATGGAGGATGAGAGAGTGTGAGATATCTGCATTTGGAAGTGCAGAGGTTATGGAAGCTTACTAATCAGAGATGCAGAGCCATGGCACACCCAAATGTGAGAAAGGGAAAGAGAAAGAGAGTGGTAGAGAGACGAGGGCGTCTTAGAGAGAGAATGTAGAGAGAGAAAGTGGGGGGGACCTAAACGTGGAGGGAAGAGAGGAGGGAAGGCTTTTCAGCCATTTTGAATTTGGGGAAACCAAAAAGTTACCCCCATTTTAGCTCAAGCAAATATATATTTGAAAAAATAGAAATTCAAATAATGATTGCATAAAGACCCCCTTGTCAGGCCTAGTCAAAGTATGCTTAGAGTCCTTAAGCAAAAGTACTTAAAAACATAATATGGCAGCTTAAAGGGCCCCCATAGACCTCAACGTTCCCCTAATGCTACGCTACACACAAAGATGTCATTCTCAAGGGTCTAAAGGATGCAAAAGAATAAGAGGCCGCTAGATACCAGGTATTAGAAGGAAACAACCAAATTATTAGCAAAACCATAGTGCAAAAAATCAAAGAGAACACAGAGCTGACAGCACAAGTCGAACAAGCTAAAGAGCAACTTCAAAAAGAGGTGACTCATGCGCGGGGCAAAGAAGAAGAACTTACATAGTAGCTCAGGGAGGCTTAGGCCCTATTCGAGGTGAAAGAAGAAGGGTTAACTAAGTAAATTTCCACCCTTACTGAATCCGTTCACGGAAGTTGAACATAAAGTGGTCAATCTTCAGACGGAACGGGAACAAACAAACAAAGCCCATGCAGAGAAGGTTATGGCCTTAAATGAAATGATCAATGCTAAAACTTTGACAATAGATCAGATGCTTGCTAGCCATAAACATGAACGGGCTCATGTCACTGAGCAGTTAAAGAGCAACCAATTATCGACAGTAGAGTGGCTAAAGAAGATTGAAGATGCTCAAGTTTTGGAGGCATCAGTAATAAGAAGGGTGCAAGAAACATCAACATGAAGATATGAAGAATTAGATGTAGCCCAAATGGTCCGTGAAGTGACCATCTCTGATCTTCTATAAGCAAAGGACTCAAGAATCCAGGACTTAGAATGCCAACTGGCCATGAGAGAAAGAAGCAAAAGATAGGAGCCTATGGACAAATTGCAACTAGTTATTGAACGAGCCTCGAAAATAGGTTCGTTGTTGCCACAGCAGTGACTCCTCGGGCCCCTCCTCAAACTTTAACTTTGTTTTTATCTACACTAACCCTCTCACTTCTCCAGTATGAAATCAACTTATAAAAAGACATTAGTCTAGGGGACTTAACACACTAATTAGACAAAATACAGACAGAGATGCATACCCGACCAACATTATGGGCATTTTTCAAGGGGACTTAGTACTAACAGATCCAAGTGGTATATTCGTCTACCCCTTGCATCCAATTATGTTAAACCTATGTAGTTGGTGTCGAGAAGGCAACAAATGCTCACTTGGATATGAGTTTAGAACCGTATTCTAGATCTAGATATCGTGGCAACAATCAAATTTCTTGTAAGATTCCTCCTCAGCCCCTTAAGATGTCCAGTATCTTCCCTTGTAATCAATCCCCTTTTCAGAATAATAAAAGATCTTGTTTCTAACTGTTTTAGCCTAGAGAGAGAAAATATTCTAGAGAGAGATAATTCAGTTTTTAGATATCTTTAGATGGAAAAATATCCTTTCTTATTAAAATAAATTCCCCCGAAACAGAAGTTTAAAAAGAATTTCCTAAGGTGCATTAGAAATAAATTATAATCTGCTCAAAAGACCTTAGCCTAAGGGGGTCCAGATTTCTGAAAATTTTGGATTAAGGTTCTGAGGGACCAATAAGATTAATTCAAATGTAGGGAGGAGATAAATTGAAGACATAAAGAACCCCCCCTCCCCCCCCCCCCCGAAATGAGTAAATGCTCACATAAGATGAAGAGTGAATTTTTGACACCATTAGAGTGGGGATTCCCCCTCATGAAGGAGGCACCTTTTTTCTCATCATTACTCCCCATTTTAAATAAATAAAATGAGATATTTCATCTCTCCTCTCTCCTATTTCAAGTCTAGTTCCAAAAAGTAAGCTTAACTGACCCAAAAATGGTCAAAAATTGACCAAACTGATCTGGAAAATTCTAGAATCAGTTTGCTTGGTTTGAGGTTCACTTTTTCCTATAAATAGAAGCCTTCCCCTTTGTAAAAGCTTAATAGTGTTTATGCACTGTTACTCTACTCCTACCCAGAGCCAATTACATTGAATTTTCTCGATAATTCAATTATTTTTGACTTAATCCTCTCCAAAGAAATTGGTGGCCATTCTTGATCCAAACAAGAGTAGAACCCTCAATCCCTCAAGCCAAAGGAAAGCTTATAAACTCCATGTAAGCTAAAATTTCTACTTTTTAATTTCAAATCTATGGTTTTCTGATTTCCTTATTTTTTATAGTTGATTAAAGTGAATTTTGATGCTATGCCTTGATGAAAGGCTACCCCCTTCTCTTCTTTACAATTCAGCCTTTCTTTATCCTAGAATGATTAACAAATAAATTGATTAAACTTTTCTTATTGTTTACTCTCTTGAAATTGAAAATTGTGTAGATTAGAGTCCTTTATATCTTATTGGGGTTAATTTAAATAGAAAATAGAATGTTAAAAATTGAGAAATGGTCAGCCATACAAAGGAGGTTTGGTAAAATTTTCTTGAATTTTATGGAAAAGAAAGTTTTTTTTTATGTTATTCTAAAAGAGTATTTCCCACCATTTGTGCATTCTAAAAGAAATATTCTTATTTACTCCATGTACATATTCACCTATGAATATGCATGGATATCACTGATATTAATTATTAAAATTATTTCTATGCATAGAAAGACGCATAATAGAAATTTTTATTATAAAAGTGTTGTTTTCATTGAATTTAATTTCTATGCATAGAAAGATGCATAATGGAAATTTTTTATTATAAAAGTGTTGTTTTCATTGAATTTAATTTCTATGCATAGAAAGATGCATATTGGAATTTTTTTATTATAAAAGTGTTGTTTTCATTGAATTTAATTTCTATGCATAGAAAGATGCATATTGGAAATTTTTTAATTATAAAAGTGTTATTTTCATTGAATTTAATTTCTATGCATAGAAAGATGCATAATGGAATTTTTTTAATTATAAATGCATTATTTTCATTGAATTTAATTTCTAAGCATAGAAAGATGCATATTGGAAATTTTTTTATTATAACAGTGTTATTTTCATTCAATTTAATTTCTATGCATAGAAAGATGCATAATGGAATTTTTTTAATTATAAAAGTGTTGTTTTCATTGAATTTAATTTCTAAGCATAGAAAGATGCATAATAGAAATTTTTATTATAAAAGTGTTATTTTCATTGAATTTAAATTTTATGCATAGAAAGATGTATAAAGGAAATTTTGTTATAAAAGCGTTATTCTTGTAAAAATTAATTTTTATGCATAAAGAAATTCTTTTTATTTTAAAAGTGTTATTCTTATTAAAATTGATTTTATGTATAAATAGATACATAAAAGGATTTTCTTTTATATAAAAGTGTTATTCCCATTGACGTTGATTTTTATGCATAAATAGATGCATAAAGAATTTTTTTAAATCAAAATTAGAATTCTCTTTAATTCTATGTTTAATTTCTATGAGTATTTGATAAATGAATAAGTAAATACTCTGAGAGAGAAATTTTTATCGTTTTATATTCACTTGGATTGTAAAGAGAAAATTCAAAAAATCCATCGAAGTCAAAATATTTAGATAAATGATTAATTTATTCTTCATCAAAATTCATAATTAATTTAGAAATCAGTTAAGTGAATATTCAATGAATGAAATTCTGTAAAATAGTAACTGAAATATCACCCCTTTTCGAGAGAAAGATAGTTCAGGAAAAATCTTATCAGTCTCGAACCCTGAATCAGACTATGACCAAGACCAAACTCTTCGTCAGTTTTTTCGAGGAAAGAAGATGTGACCAGTTCAGGAAAATACACTCAAATCTCCCGCCAAACCTAAACCTAAGTTTGAGACCCTTTGAATTGATCTGTGGATCAAGTTACAGAATTCGAGAAATTCTGTTGTGAAATTCAGACTTACGATCAAGAAGTTTTGGGGATACTGATTTAAGATATACTCATTATATTCAAAAGAAAATCAAACTAAAAACTTGCATAGAAACCCTGTTTTCTTAAAGGATTATCTTATGCCAGAATGCTGGAGGGAGCATTTGGTATATGTGTTTTTCTAAGGGAAGTTTGGTTGCAACAGTTGGTGGGGAGTGTTCAAAGGACAGCTCACGCTGCAAAGCCTGTCTTGACCAGCCTCAGTACGGTTAAAATGGTGCGCTTCCGGTACGATGATGGACGAGGGCCGACGAAGCGGTCCTTGAGTGAAGTGCCAGGACACCTAAGGAGGATCCAAGAAGGTTCTGACCAGGCGATGCACGGGCTCGCAGTGCCTAGGACACCCATACGTATGTCATGGAAGATATGTATGATGGACAAATGATTATTGTAATCTGTTATTGGATCTCGTTTTGCTGACGAGCTGGTTTCAACGGAGAGTCCATAGTGATTCTGTTTTTTTTTAGAAGCAAGGGACTGGATGCAATTTTTGAGTTATGATGTCTGTAAACCATAATTGTTTTGTCAATGGATTGTTTTATCAGTTAAAGTTTTAAAGAGGAGTGTGTGCATATCTGTATTCGAAAGCAAAAGTTAAGAAAGGCATTCAATTATGGGTGGGTGAGTAATTGTCTGGTTCTACCGATTCCAGTGGTTGGGTGGTGGCTAACCCATGGGCCAGATGGGGTTAGGCTGGAATCACTGGAGTTTTAATAATGAAATTGAATAATAGGAATACGCTTAGAACTGGAGTAGTTAAATAAAAACTTGAAGACTTCTCAAATGATTAGATCAACGGCTGGCCGGATTGCGGTTAGGAAAAAACGTTGATTTCTTCAAGCTAAGTTTGTAATAGTTTTCCTTCTATCTGGTTTAATCAGGTGAAGGATAGTTTAGCCTCTTGACCCTGTTAGAAAATTCATTTAAGAAAATCAAAAAGGTGGAATCGTCCCCGTTTTTCGGGCAAGGGAAATTTTTTCGGTTTCTGTTTTTTCGGAATGACCACCAAATTGGTCTCATGTCCGGACATTCGAGGGCGAGGTCTCGAGTGGGAAACCCTGCCCTGTGCAAGAGGAAGCTACTTCCACTGCTGTCAACGGAGAATCTAGTGCGTGGAGGGGGCAGAGGGGTCTCACATTTCTAAAGCTGATAGTGGTCCAAATAGATCAACTTAAGGAATGATACGATGGATTTGCAGCTGAACAACTCCGCTTCGACATGAACACAGGTCCTGATGAAAGAGGCATGATGCTATACTATCATTGCCTAGGGTGTCTTCTAGGTTACATGCACATTACATATGGTCGATATTGGGTTCTGGATGTCACACGTAGCCTTGAGAAGAACCCTAAAAAACCTTTAATCACGCCGTAACTTTTACATGCATGAGTTTGGGGACCAGGTCTTTTGGTTCTGAGAACAAAACCTCCATCAGGTAGGGGGGGATGTTAATCCAATTTTGGATTAACAAATATGCTCCTCCATTTGAGGACATTAATAAGTGTCATGCAAAGGCACTATAAAAGTTGTACATTATGAGATATTGGCCACCCAAGGCCTTAGTTAGTAATTTTTGGGCGCCTAAGTGTGAATAAGGGCCAATTGTATATAAGGCATTTTCTCATAATAGAAGGACACAATCCCCCTTTGTGTTATGAGAGCTCTTACCTTGTCTTGTGAGAGAAACAGAGTGTGAGAGTGTACTCTAGTACATGTTCCTTCTCTATGCATGTATGTGTAGAGAAATGAGAGAGAGATTGCCTTGCGTTGTGGTGCCAGCGACTCTACAGTGATAGCATGGAGGTGGAGCTTGGAGAATTGGAGCTTTCAAAAGTGAGCTTGGAGACCTCAAGGGACGTGATATCGAAGCATTGATAAGTACCCAATGATGGTTGTTGTCTATTGCTTCTTTCAATGGTGAATGTTTAGAATTCTCTCTTAGGAGGGGTGGTAGCCATTAACAGTGTGGTGCGTAGTACTTTATATTGCTATTTTGTAGCCAGAATTGCATTTTAGGCACATTTCGGTCTCTATTTGATCATAGTAAGGTATTTTTGGTAGTTTTAGGAAGTTTTGGTGGAGAATTATCTTTGGTCAAAATCTGGCTATTGTAGTAGTGCATTTTGGTAGTGCAGACAATGTGTTTACACATGTAATGTTGATATTAGGTGTATGTACATGTACTCTAGATCTGGTGACATATAGGTTATGCTGAAGTACCGTTGTAGTAGTCACAGAAGATACTATTATGTTGGCATGGGAAAACCTAGTGCAGATGTTCCAAACCAATACAAAGGCAAGAAAACTTAGCTAAAACAAGAGCTGCATACTATGGAAAAGAAAAGCATGTCTATCAATGGGTATGCTTTAAAGATTAAGGGCATTGTTGAATCCCTTGGATCTATCATGTATTGGTGAAAGATGATGATTTAGTGAGTGTCTGTTTGTTGGCAAAGAGTACAAGACATTTAAGAACTCCATTACAATTAGAGAGAATGTTCCCAACTTTCAGGACTTGGTATCTATGCTAATCATAAAAGAAAAGTCTCTAGGTGAGGAATCTTCTTCACAAAGCAAGAAAACATTAGAACAAACTTTCTACTCTAATTCAGGTAGAGACAGCGGTAGAGGTCATCAGGTAGAGATAGCGGTAGAGGTCATGGTTGAGGCCAATGTAGTGGTCGACAAGAAAACTATCATTATGGACAACAATAGTCCAATGATTCGCAGAGCAGAGTGGCAACAATCATACACAAGTGGAAGAGGCTAGTCTAGAGGCAGGGAGAGCCAAAGAGGCCAAGGTGGTTGGCAAACAAATCAAAGTGCAAATACTAGATTGATATTATTGTTGTAAACTAGGAAACATGGTAGATAAATACTTAAAAAAGTAAATGCCACATGGGAGTTAGTGCCTTTGCCTAAGGAAAAGAGGGCAATTGGATGTAAATAGGGGTATAAGATCAAGCATGATGCTGATGGTTCACTAAGAAGGTATAAGGCAAGATTGGTTGCCAAGGGATATGCGTAGACTTATGGCATTTTCTATGGGAAGACATTTAGCCCAATTGTAAGAATGGTAACCATGAGAGCTATCATTGCTATGGGTGCTGAAAAAGGTTTGTCTTTACATCAAATGGATGTAAAGAATGCATTCTTGCATGGTGATTTACAAGAAGAAGTATACATGATGCAGCAACCAGGTTCTGAGAGTGATGAGAACACCCAAATTTTGTGTGTAGGTTATGCAAAGTCTTATATGTCTTGAAGCAAGCACCCAAAGCATGGTCAAAAAAGATCGAGGAGTATCTTATTACCATTGGATTTTAGATATCGAAAGTAAAATTTTTCACTTTATGTGAAAAAGACATAGAGGGATCATACTATTAGTCATGTATGTGGATGATGTGATTATCAGTGATGATAGTGATACTGACATACATGATGTTGGGAGGTTTTTGAAGAAGTTTGAGATGAAGGATTTGGGTGAGCTATGGTATTTCTTGGGCATAGAGGTGGTGAGATCACCTCATGGCATTTTGTTATTGCAGAGGCAGTATGGCTTGGACATGTTGTTCAAGTATGGTATGATAGGTTGTAAACCTATTTTAGTGGCATTGAAAGTAGAACATAATGCTTTCCATAGATACAATGATTGGTCTATAGGAACCTTAATTGGAGCATAATTCAAATTTTTTTAAAAATCTGGACCCTTAGGCTAAGGTCCTTTATACCTATTTTTAATTAATTCCAATTGCACATTGGAAAGTTCTTTTTGAATTTTTGTTTCAGGGGAAACCATTTTAGACACTAGGAGGATTTTTATATCCAAAAATATCTCAATTTTGAATTATCTCCGTCTAGACATTTTCTCTCTCTAGGCCAAAACATGGTAAAATAAGATCGTTCTTTTATTTTAGAGAGGGGAATAATTATAAGATCAGAAGGGGAGGTTCTTACACCTGCACACCTCAAAAGCCTGAGGGAGGAATCTTACAGGATCAATCTTATACGCAAATTTTGGTTATTTTTAGTTAAAAAATGACGACCTTTAAACCTTAATAAATGCACGATCGGGCTTCTGATTGATGAACGGTCTGCATCCCAATGACCAGGGGAACACCTTGGACAAAAAAATTTTTTACCCCCGGGATGGTCCGACACGCAAATCAAGGTCGATGTCCCAAATTTGGAGACCTCGCCCCAAAAAGGGACCGTACACACTCACCAAGGTGCCCGTACAATGCCTGCGCAAGAACCAAAGGTCGGCCACCCGCTGTGTGGTCCACATGCAACACCCATGTTACCTCTGACCAGATAAGGTACATGTGTACCACTCCTTTCCGTGTTAACCGCTACCGTACCTTTTCCCCATGCAGGCCACTGATCCACATCCTTTGCCAACACACCATCCTTTTGACCGTACTTTGTGCAACGTCCACACTCGTACCCCACAGCTATATAAACCCCCGAGGTGCTCCATGGGTAGCACACATTTTTGCGTAGCCTATACTCTGCATAAGGCCGTGTTGCTGTCTGTACCGCTCTTCTGTCCTTGCACAATGTACTTGCTGCAGTGCAGCCGCCCCTTGCTACCGCCCCTCTCAACACCCCCTTATCTGCCACTTTTCAGATAGGCCAACTTTCCTCAACCCTTGTTAGGAGACAGTGTCCTTAGCTCTTCTCTCTCTCCCCCCCAGTGTGAAGAGACTTACAGTAGTACCCCTCTCCCCTTCAGCAAAATTTTTTTGCCTTTTTCTTAAGGACATCTCACAATCCCCCCTCCCATTTGCGTGGACTTTAGCAAGAGGTTTTTACCTTAGAGAGGATTCGTGCGCTGTGGTCTTTTGCTCATATGGTGAGCAAACGATCTCGGAATCGAGATCTGAGTGAAGCATTACGCCTGTAATAGCGAGCACTACAAGGAGACGTCCAAGATGGCCCCATCTCGGAAACACCAAAATATTACCTCGAGAGGAGCACGCAACAATGAAATTGGAGAAGATGCTCCTAATGCGGCTCCAACCCTCCCGTTTACAAGCCCCTCAAGGAAATGGTGGCTGGGTTAGCTTGGTTATCTTTTAAAGAAGAGTTTTTCCTTTAATATTAATGTTAATAAATGAAGAAAGAAAATGTGTATCTTTTCCTTTAAAAAACATTGTATGAAGCTATGATTTGAAGTGATGCTGTATTCAATGAATTGTACTGAAATTGTTATCTTTAAGAGAAAGAGTGCAAGTTTTTCCTAGCTTCGATGCTAACTCCGTTCTGTGCTTGTGTAGCTGGGCGACGTCGTTAGCAAAGCTCGGGATTGGCCCAAGGTATCCCTCATACCATTGGGAGAATAAGGTTTGCTGATTGAGGCGAGAGATCATGATGCCGTCTAGTTCTGAGGGCCCAGGCTAGTGCCGTGAATAAGCCCACCCTAGTGCGTAGACATCCCTCTGAGGGGCGGGAGGATCGAGCGATAGAGCCTGAGAGGGTGACAGGACGCTGGCTTGAGTCCTCGCCTAGACGGGCTGACGACGAGGTGTATGGTCCCATAGGGTTTTGCCCAGCATGTAGATGCTGGAAGGACGAATTCTAGATCATCGGCAGTATAAAGGAAACAAATAAGAGAGCCGGTTTGGCTTGTATGGGATTGATTCATGTATAAACTTTTTTTAAAAATAAATCTTGTCTTTAGCATTATTGTACTATGGCAAAAGGCTGTTTTAAGAAACCTTGTGAAAAGGGTCTTAATTAAGCAACATGTTTATTTATGTTAAACAATGTGGTAAGATTAAGTAGAAAACAAAATTGATACGTGAGTAGGGTGGAAAGTGGGAGGATGGAATGACCCAACGGCACCATCCTACGGACGGGTGGACCCGATTAGTCGGGTAACTTTCCAAGTGATTAAGTGAAAGCCCTATGCTAGATAAATAGGTTATCGAGTAATTCTATTCTAGAAGACTAGGCCAGCAGCTATGCCTTGCATGGATGAGGAAAAAAGCGTTGTCTCTAGGAATCAAGACTAGTAGTTGCCCAAATTATGATCAATTACCCTATGGGTGATTTGATTTTTAGAAGATCTCGCTCCCCCTGTGGGATAGGACTAGGTCTTACCTATGAATCGTATCCTTGAATCTCTGCATGGTCAAGGTGTTGATGAGTAGGAAATTTTCTCCAAGTTAAGACTTAGTGGACTATCTTAAATGTTTCCCCTATTTTGGAAGGGGGGACCTTACAATTGGTATCAGAGCTGATCTTAGATCGTAGGAATTGCCATTTAAGGGCTATTTTGCAATGTATGTTTTACCTAACATAATGTTAATTAATAAAAACATCTTACTAAAAACAAGTTGAATCGATGTTTGAATGATTGTAGGAAGAGGAAGATGCCCACTCGAAGTTTCTAGTTTTCTAATGTATCTTCGAGACTGCTAGTCACTCCTCAAATTTTGAGTTCTTCATCCGAGGGGATTGAATTGGGAACCTTACCACCGACCTAAAGCGGATTCATTGGATTGAAAAGTTGAAGATGATATATTTATTTTGGTTCGTTCAGTACTCCTAGGCCTGACACCTCTGTGACTATAGATGGGATTCGCATACCTTAGGTGAAAAGATGTAGGGGAGAAGAAATCTTGAGCTCTTGCAAGCACACACTCACAAAACCCTAAAAGAGAACACACAAGGTGAGAGGCTGAAAATCTTCTTCTTCTTCACTCAACACTCAACACACCATATACAAAGATAAGAGTACACACCTATGAAAAGGTACTCAACCAAATACATACTAGGGTTCTCTATAGTGCCAACTAAATGAGTTGGCACTATAACTATGCCAGTCTCTAGAATGGATGTCACACAACCTGTCATCCCACTTTTTGCATCACCCATGATCTCACCAACCATGCCAGTGGTGTAAGTGTGGGGCCTATCCCCCAGGCGGGTCATCAGTGTCCACCGCCTCACTAGATGAGCTCGATATCTCAACACTCTCCCTTGAGCTCAACTCCATCTCATGTACACCAAGCGAAGCCCTGAATTTGCAGAGCTTCTCTGTACCCCCAATGCTTTGGTGAAGATGTCAGCAACCTGATCCTATGTGTGGTGTTGACATAAACAAGGTCAACGTCTCCTACCAAAACCTTCTCTCTGACAAAATGGTAGTGGACCTCTATATGCTTCGTGCGAGCATGAAAAACTGGGTTCCTAGCCAACTGTATACTGCTAATGTTGTCACAGAAAATGACAACTTGTCTATCCCCACTAATAGACCCAAATCTGCTGCAAAGTAGCTTTCTCAACCAAGCTACCTCACATGCTACCATAGCAGCACCTCTGTACTCAGCATCTGTATTGGATAGAGTGACCATAGGCTGCTTCTTGCTACTCCAAGTCATAGAGCAGCACTCCCCAAAGAAAACATGAAGCCACTAGTAGATCTTCATATTTTTCATGTTGTCGATGAAGCTTCCCTTGAAATTCTTCATGAAACCTCCATAAAATGAGCTGCAAATGTTGCGTAGCCGCACCCAAAAGAGTCCCACATATTTGTCATCGAACCAAATGATCTTCCAAGTGTGTTGGAGTAGAGTGATAATCCCAACAATAGATCCAACCAAAGCTGTCCAGAAATTACACCAAATATAAAACCTCATGATACGCTCATTCCTCACATAATAATCATGCCACTTGATCAAGGAATACTTCCATCAAGTAAACCATGTTGTTGAACATACTCCATTGATTGCCAAGTAGCCTCATCTATGGGCAAGCACTTCCATTTCACAAGGAATTCATTAATGTTCCGGTTCCTCAAAACATTTGTCCTCTTGTCCACAATCCTCTCCGGCTCATATATAATCTCTCCTTCTTCATCCATCGGTGGTAACTCTTCAATCTCTTGAGGAATAGAGCCCACAAACCTCTTAAGGTTGGATACATGAAACACATTATGAATCCTCGTAGAAGGAGGTAGGTCAAGCTTATAAGCCAAATCCCCCACTTTCTTGACTACCAAATATGGTCCATAGTATCTATGTGCCAACTTGGAATTGGAAGACCCTTTGAGAATATTGTGACGGCTCTTAGGAAGCTTGAGTAACACATAATCACCTTCCTTGAACTCCATTTTGCGTCTATGCTCATCTGCATTTGCCTTCATGACTTCTTGTGCCTTCTTCATATTATCCTTGCATAATTGAAGAAGCTGTCTCATCCTTTCTAACTCTTCCTTGGCTAAAGGATTAACCATTTTATCCTCATGGAAGACAATAGATGGCACATGCACTTGATACCTATAAAGAGCCTCGAAAGGTGACATCCCAATTCTCAAATGCTTGCTTGAATTATGACAAAATTCAGCAAGGTAAAGCCATTCATCCCATGATGCTTGCATGTCATAACAATAGTGCCTCAAGTACACTTCGAGCCATTTGTTTGTGCACTCCGTTTGCCCATGTGTTTGAGGGTGATAGGCTGTAGAAGGAGTGATTTGAGTCCCCAAGTTCTCATACAATGTCCTCCAAAAAGTGCCCATGAACTTGGTATCTCTATCACAAACTATGTTGAGTGGCAAAACATGTATCTTGAATACATGCTCCATAAATTGCTTGGCAATGTGAGAAGCCCCATAAGTAGTCTTGGAAGCAATAAAATGAGCTGATTTGGTGAGTCTATCCACCACCACAAATACTTGATCCCATCCATGCTTCGTCTTTGGCAAGCCCATTATGAAGTCCATGGAAATGTGTCCATTTTCCATCCGGAATAGGCAAAGGATGAAGTAAACCACTTGGCAATTGGTGGCTATCCTTATTCCTTTGGCATGACACACATTCCAAAACAAACTTCTTGATATCCCTCCACATGCCTTTCCAATAGAAGCTTTTGCTCACTTTGTCAAATGTCTTGAGAACACCAAGATGACCCGAAAGCGGTGAAAAATGCATCTCATGAAGACCTTGGGAATGTAGGATGAGGTTGGAACCCAATACACCTTATCCTTGTGCCATAGTAGACCATTCCGAAGCTTATAATGAGGAAACTCTTCACCATCTCCTTGCTGTAATTTTCTGTAAATATGGGCAGCACTCTATTTTGGCATATTGTCCCTCAAAATGCATGCATGATCCCTTCCACCGGGGTCGAAAGGAAACTCATCCTCTTCTTTGACAAAAGAATGACCCTCTAAGTCTTCTTCATGTTTCTCCTCGCTGCAATCTTCAAACTCTTCCACATCATGAGATGACTTGGAATCATCATCTGCATCCATAATGATCATAGTAGCCACCACTTTCTTTGATTTGCAAATGTGCCCGGGTAACCACTTCTCTTTGCATTTAAAACATAGGCCTTTGCTCCTCAATTCCTCAATCTTCGGATCATCCATCCGTTGAGTCTTCATGAATGGTTGAGGAGGCTTCTTGACAAACCCATTGCTCTTTTTAGCATCATTATGAACTCCACTTGTGGACTGTCCACTTCCAAAAGATGTATGGAATTCGGAAGTGTAAGTGGATGTAGAAGAAGGTAGACTTTTCCCCACATTTGAAGAAGTGTAAAATGGATTATGAAAAGGTACATTGGGGTGAACCCTCTTATACTTTGGCTCATATAGCTCCGCCAACCTCATAGCCTCTTTGATAGTGCTTGGTCTTTGTGCCGAGACATCCGCTTTGATGTATGAATCTAGACCATGCACAAACTTCTTCAATCGCATGCCTTCATTAAGTCCATCCACAAACATAGAGAGCTTCATGAACCTCTTGATGTACTCCCTAACCGACATGCCCTTTTGTGTGAGTTCATACCATTCTTCATGGTATCGGTCAAGAACCAAAGGCCACACAAATGTCATGTTCATTTCATGCTTGAGTTCTTCCCAAGTATGTGGCATAACTCCTTCCTTGAGCATATGTCTCCACCATTGATGTGCATAGTCTTCCAAATGCAAGGATGCAAAATGCACTTTGTCCCTTTCACTCTTCGGATAGAGCTGAAAGTATGTATCCAACTTATTCATCCATTCTTCCAACTCATGTGGGGTTGAACCATCACCCTTGAACTTAGAGAGTGAAATCTTGTCCTTTACATCCTTTGACACGGTTGACGATGCATTCTCATGATGGTACGAGGGCTTGTGCTTTTGCATTTGCACAAAAGTTTCAAGGAATTGTGCAAAATCCTTGTACTCCCTCTTGAGGAAATTTGGCATTTCCATCCACCTATCATGAGCTTCTCTTTGTCTCTCAATGAATGACATATGTTCCCACTCAAGCTCAACCACATCATCCACATCATACACCTCCTCTTCAAGCATGGAGAACTGATTTTCTTTGGGTTTCAAAGGTACTCTCCTTGGATCCCCAAAATTTGACTCCTCATGTCTGAATGTAGGTGCATGTTGCTTTCCATCCAATTGAGAAGAACCCGCTTGGAATGTAGTAGGCTTCATCTCCCGCATAGAAGGCCTCCTAGCATCCGCCATGAATCCAAAAGTGACATTCTTGGTGGAATGCTCATGTGTTACCTTGGGAGAAACCTCTTGTACCATGGGTAGCTTGCCTTCCCTATGGCCTTCAAAAGCTATCCCAAATTGCTTGCCTTCATGTAAAGCACCATGACCACTATCATAGGAAGGTTGGCTCATTGGCCGAGCGATCCTCTCTTCCAAAACTTCCATCCTTGTAGCCATAGTGTCAAGCCTACCATTGACTTCCACCCTTGTAGCCATCGTGTCCATCTTAGCATTCATTTCCATCAGCATTTGCATGATCTCGACTCGATGGGGATGGTATGCGAAGATTGTGGGGTGTGCTTATGGGCACTTCCGACATTTAACTCCTCATTTCCTTCTCTTGAAGTATGCCCAAAAGTATCCCCTTCTCTTGAAGTGTGCCCAAGAGTATCCTCCGGAGCATCCAAGATTCCTTGTTCCATCATTGCCTCTTCATCCTCTACCTCGTCGGAAGCCAAAGTGTTGCACCTCGATCGCCCTTTTGGCTTCGGTCCCATGGAAACCTTTGGTTTTAAAAATTTGGCTCTAAATTGAGGTAGGGATGTTCAATTGAAGTGATCTAAAGCTTTTTGGAGAGCTAATGAAGTGTACTAGACCACTATGCAAAGACACGTAAGAGATGAGGTGTGCTACTATTCTCTGTTTTAGGGTTTACAGGGTTATAGACTGAAACGGTATTTTGGGTATAACTTGAGCTAGAGATATCCAAATGCAAAACTTTTTAACTCAAATCGAAGCCCCCGATGAGTACTACAAGCCTATGTAATTGGATCTAGAAGACCTTCAAATCCCCTGTGAGACTGAATTAGGGTTTACTGTTTCTGCAAAAACCCTAAATTCTATCCTAAAGAGATATCCAAATGCGGAGGTTAAGGGCTCGTTGGGTAGCTCTAAGGAAGCACTAAGAGCTCATATGGTCCCTTTTAATTCAGTCCAAAAGGGTTGGGACTGAATTAGGGTTTTTGTGAATCTGCAGATTCTTGCCAAAGTGACCCTTTTTTGTGCCCAATTGATCTTTGTTTGCTCCCAAACTAATGTCAACACCTTCCGCACCTCATTGGCATCCCAAGGTCTGCAAATTATGCTCCACAAGCTTCAATTGTCCATGTATGACCAAAAATTTTGAGAAAATTTTGACATAGTCTTCTTTGTTTTAGGAGCTAAATCTCAATATTTCTCAAGTAACAATGCAAAAATCCATGATCCCCTTATCAATTCCCATCCATTACATAGCATGTGCCTCAACTTGCATCACCAAAAGGCATACAAATTCCTTGCAATTCCAAGCATTCACCATATGTTTTCCATGGGATAATGCAAGATCAAATCCCATGAGATGTCCATATTAAGGCTCCATTGCCATGTACATAAGCCAAGAGGATCGTCGGTGTAGCGCGTTGAAGCTTGCCGATCTCCCGGCCAAGCTCTTCTCACCCCCGTACCTAGTTCGAACCAAGGCACGGGTTGAGGCCAAGTCTTCACCTCCACACCTAATCCTCCACCGTACCGCTTTACCACGGCACTCACGGCACGGTGGATTCAAGCCATGCTCTTCCCCCGGGCCTCTCCGCCAACACCCGCCGGGGTACCCTCACCAACATATCTAGTTTCTAGAAATTGAAGTGAGTGCAAACAATTGTGAGGTGCATATAGCTTGAATTTGAAAATGAGGTGGATCACTACAAGGATGTGGCATGACTCATGCCCATTACAATATACTCATAAACCATTATGCATGAACTCATGCTTATCCACATAGCTCCAAATGTCCACCATTCATCCAAAGATCCAACATCAATCAATAAGCACAAGTGAGGTAATACCATATACCAATGATATCAATATCCAATTGGTATCACACCCAAAAGCATTGCTTATGAGTAATTGGCATCAAATGGCACTCAAGGGCATCAACTTGCATTTGAATGTAGCATTACCAATTGATTCCAACAATCACATATCCAGCTCTTCCAATGCTCAATAGCATCATACCAATGCATAAAAGCATCATGTCCATAGCAAAACCCTTCTCATTATTACCCAACATCCACTCCATGCATGTGGCTCAATCAATGCATCTAAGCATATGCATTCCTTCATCCATTTATGCATGGATTTATCAAAGAATCTTGCATTTGTCTCACAAATGGCCACATGACATCCAAATGGGTGTGATTAAAGAAAGATGTGAGCAATAAGAGCATGTAATCACTTCCAATGGATCATGAGTTATGTAGGAATGTTAAAATGTTGTAAATTAGGGTTTCCATTCATGAATAACCCCAATTTGTCCATAGCATGAAGATTAATCACCAATGCTTGAGAAAATAGCCATAGCAACTCACCAATGGTATTCCGAAAGCTTCAATGGTTGGATTGTTGCTTGATAGAGCTTCCAATGGAACCAAATCTTGAAGATTTTTGCAATTTCTGTGGGCTCCTCAAACCTCCTGTTCTCCCTCTCCAATAGCAATGAAAAACTCACCAAAATCCACCAAAAAGAGGCCAAACACCATAGCTAACAACCACATGGTATGGGAGACAATGAAATGAAGCTTACTCTTGTGAAATATGGCCATGAGGATGCGTTGAAAAGGGCGCTCAACGCCTAGCTCATGAGTAAAAGAAAAACACAAAATCATCTCCAAGATAGCCCTCCTTAGCGGAGATGGACAATGGTGAGCTATGTGAGAGAGATTAGGGTTTGGAGCAAAGGGAAGGAAAAGGGAAAAAAAATTTAGAAATTTTCAGAAAATTGCATGTAAATTGGTACTCTATGTGTTCCCCTCCTCAAGATCAACAAAAGCCCTAGCAAATGGAAGCAAAACGGGACAAAGATGAGAAGTAATGGCTATGGAAAGCTTGGAAAAGAAGCACAAAAGATAAAAATGTGATTAACAGAGAGATTAAAAGGTGATTAATTTAATTTTTTTTAAATTTTTATACCCCACCCCAAATATTTGGTCCAAAGTGTCCAAATTAGGTCCAATTGAGCTAAATCTCTATGAAATCACATGAAATCACATGAAATGATGCCTCCCCTCCACTAATCTCTAAAGATTAAGCATAAATTAAGTAAGATTAAGCCAAAACTCCAAGAAATCAAGAGAAAATTCAGAAAATTATCAAGAAAATGACTAATCTTATGCCCAAAACCTTGATAATGGATCAAAATCAAAGCTCTGATACCAAATGAAATGGATCTAGAGCAAAATATAGAATCAAATACATCAAAGCAAGAATCTAGTATCCATTAATCATGAGATTAGTGATCCAATGGCTCATCACATGAATATACAAAAGAGAGAGAATCTATGAGTGCATGTAGCAAGAGAAGATGCACAAATAGCCTAAGTGTGTTTAACCTCTCACCAAGAGGATGGCTTTCAAGTTAGCCATGAACTTGACCATGCAAGGCCAAATCTCCATAGATGGAGCCCAAAGGTACAAGATGACCAAAATTAGTAAAAGTGTCAAAAGGCCCTACCAAAGTACCCCAAGCCCTATTTATAGTCACTATCTCCTTTTGCCCATGGGCCCCTATGTACATGTGGAAATCAAGCTCTATGGTTCATGACATCCACTTGGACATGTCTCCTTTCGTTAACAGGCAAGTATACCTCACAATTTGATCAATAAAATACATAGCAAAGCAGGTACACCTTATAACCCTTGCCCCAAAAGGCCTTTGCGTGAACCCCCCTCTAATCTGAGGAGGGGAAGTTTTTGTTAAAAAAAAAGGAAAGGAGAGGTGGTCAATAGCCGCCAACCACCCCTCCCTCTCCCTTCATGCATGTGGGGAGGCACCGGCCCAAGTGACAGCCCCTCCTTATCCATCCACCTCCCCCCCCTTTTCCTCCTCGTGTTGACAAGTAGCCCACGAGAATTTTGTTTCTCTCTCCCTCTCACTCTCCCTCTCGCCTGTAGCCTATGAGCCTTCTTTCTCTCTCTCCTCGTGTTTTTGAAGTTGCCCCACCTCCCTTGGCCGGTTGGTTGGCGCGTGCGCACACACATACACACACTCTCTCTCTCTCTCTCTCTCTCTCTCTCTCTCTCTCTCTCTCTCTCTCTCCAACCCCCTCCTTCCCCTATTTAAACACCCCCTCCCCTCTGGTGCATAATACCTCTTCCCTCCTCTCCATCCCTCTGGGTTGCATAACACACACACACACACACCCTCTCTCACTCCCTCCCCTATTCTCCCTCCCTCTCCGAGTTGCATAATACACACACATATACTCACCCTCAGTCCCTCTCATATACACTTCCTCCCTTTGGGATGCTTAAATACACACACACTCTCTATCTCTATCTCTATCTCTCTCTATCCCTTCTCTATCTCTCTCAATATCTCTCTATCTCTAACTCTCTCTCAACCTCTCTCTATCTCTATCTCTATCTCTATCCCTTCTATATCTCTCTCACTATCTAACTCTCTTTATTTCTATCTCTCTCTCTTTATCCCTTCTCTATCTCTCTCAATCTCTATTTCTATCTCTCTCTCTTTATCCCTTCTCTATCTCTCTCAATCTCTTTCTATCTCTCTCTCAATCTATCTCTATTTCTAACTCTCTCGATCTTTCTCTCTATCTTTCTAAATCTCTCTCCCTCTCTCATCAGATAGAGTAGTATGGTATCTTGGGATGATTCCAATAGTGTAGGAAGACCATTCTCGCTCCCGCGACTCAGCAAGAAACTAAAAGTGATC
This sequence comes from Cibotium barometz, assembly GCF_041138505.1. Taxonomy (NCBI): domain Eukaryota; kingdom Viridiplantae; phylum Streptophyta; class Polypodiopsida; order Cyatheales; family Cibotiaceae; genus Cibotium; species Cibotium barometz. Next base: position 500,397 of record NC_141096.1, on the reverse strand, counting down.
CACCTGCATACTTGGTGACCTAGGCCCCCTTCGCCACCTCATCGCATATAGTAAGGTTTGAGTTTGGGCAGTCCAATAATGCCGAGAGGTGGAGGTTGCACAAGATGCGTAGTGAAAATTGAAGAAGATGCCATCTAGGAAGAGGTGCCAATGGTCCCCATAGTAGCCGCCAATGCTCCTGCGTCGGCTTCTAGGGATGACCATCCCTCTTCCTGATTTTGCTAGGGCTCCAACACATTACGTAAGTGTGTTAACCCATTTTTAGAGTTAACAAGATCTACTACCATTATCTTACATCAAGGAGTCACGATAGATACGCCGAAGGGTTATACATTCAAGATATGAAGCAATGGTGTCCAAAGCTACAACTTGGACAGGCGGCCGTAATGGTGTGATGGAGTATTTATGGCAATTCTCGCTTCAAGAGCGTGTGGTAGTAGCAAGTTAGGAATGAAGTCCTAAGTGATGTACTTCATGGTTATATTATGAGAGTAGTCATTAAAATAGCATTAGGCCTCTTATGAGCCTGAAGTGCCTGGCCGGCCACACTTATGGCCATGTATATAAGTGAATTTCTCTTATAATTATGAGAGTAGTCATTATAATAGCATTAGGCCTCTTATGAGCCTAAAGTGCCTGGCTGGCCACACTTATGGCCATGTATATAAGTGAATTTCTCTCATAATACAGGATACTCTCCCATTGTGCAATTAAGTCTTTCTCTTGCTAATCTCTCTCCCTAATGCATGCTAGTGAGTTTGTGATTGAAGTGAGGTGAGAGGACGGACGAGTACCCGTAGTGCCACGTGGCGGTGTGACAATGCTCGTGGGAGGTGCAGCGGAATTGCTTCTCAAGGAGTTGTAGAGCTTAGAGACCTCAAGGGTTACGAGCTTGACCATTAGAAAGATTCCCATGATAGTTGTGGTTCACCGGGTAATCTCTTGTTGGATGTGTTTCAAGGGGGTTAAGGTGTGAGCCATAACATTTTTGGTGCTGCTGCACGAGGAGCCATCCTTGAGCTTTTTCCATTGTTTTTTCGCTAATCTATGCATTAACTATAGCCCATTATCTTGATTAATGGTTTTTCATAAAAACGATGTGGATTTGGTGGTTATTTGTGTGTGATCTGGTGTAGAATAGCTCTCTTTTTTATTTTTGTAAAGAATATCTTTGCTTAATTATTAGCTTGATTTGTTGTTTTTGTTGTTGTTATTATGGTTTTTCATGCTTAGAGCTTGCACATAGACTGTATTAGGCTTAGTTTGTATCCATTGCATCAAACAATGCAATAGAATGTAATTTTTAGTGAATGTTAGCTCTCTTTAGTCTTAAACATAGAACTAAAATCATTAATTTTAGCTTAATTATGTGTTTTTGTTGAAATTATTTGCATTAGAGTGTTAGCAAGCATTAGGAGTAGCTTAATTCTTTAAAAAACTTCTTAAAACCATAAAAAAATCTTTGATTTTGATTAATTTCTCTTAATGGACTAGTTTTTATCATTAAGGATGATTAATCTTATTCAAGAGGTAAAAAATTTAGAAAATGTGTTAATTGGAATCTAAATTGATCATGTGAGTAGTCAAAATTAGTGTTTTGAGAGCATCTAGATGCATCAAACTACTTAATTACATCAATTTCTTCATCAATTGGAGGAATTTGACTCTCTTTACTTAATTTTACCTTAAAAGAGGAAATCAAAATTACGAGTCTAATTAATCTCCTATTTTAGATTAATTTACACATTTGTTGATGCACATAGATTAGCATTCTCTTGCTCTATCCAATGATGTGTTCAATTATGTGAATTAATTAGGGATTCGTGGTTAATTAGAGTCCTTGATTAGTATAAAAGAGGGAACGATTAGGGAAAGAATTAATCGTTAATTAATTTTTAATCACTTTTTTACATAACTCATTAAGGCTCAATAAGCATTCAATGAGTAGATGCTCATGAGTTGTCAAATTGTCCATTTTGGGGATCATTTATGAAGGGTGTAAGGGGTGTCATAAAAAGGTTGACTTTTTTGATTCCTACTTATCTTTCTGGAAAAATATCCATATCTTCTTAATTTTAAATTCAAAAAATATTCCCCCCAAACAAGGAAATTTATATTTCCCACTAGACTCCAAAAAAAAATCAAATTTAATTTTCCTGTGATGTCCGGTTTCACGGCGTTAAAGAAGCTTCATTCACGCCAAAAAGAAAATCAAATCAAATTTAATTTTCCCATGAAGTTCGGTTTCACGACGTGAAACCCTAAGGTTCACGCAAAAAAAATTCAAATTTAATTTTCTCGTGAAGTCCGGTTTCACAGCGTGAAAGAAGGTTCACGCCCAAATAATAATAATAAAAGCTCATAAACTGTAAATTCGATGAAGGCGCTCTAGGGCTCATCAGAAGCTAACATCGAGCTCTTCAACCTTGATTGTGGCCGTTCGAAGTCAAAATCGATTGTTTTAGCCTTCGACTAGTAGCCTCAAAATTTTATCCGAAAATCGAGGCAAAAAAAACCAGAAAAGATCACAAAAAACAATACGAAAATGACTTCGAACCATACTCAGGCTACTTTTCAAGAATCTAAATAACAAAACCACGAACGACTTAGCGAGAAAAAGTTGTAATACTTCAAAAATACTCTCTCTCTCATACAGAGTTTTTCAAAATTCCTTTTGGAACACCCTCAAAAATGTGCTGCAAAACAGGGAAAAAATTCATGAATTTTTTTCATCTTGAGACAGTGATGGAAAATAGGTTTTCGGATCTCCTCTTCCAGCTGGGAAGTTACTAGCATGTACTTTTTCTGAAAAAATATCTCAAAGGTCGTTCACGTTAAGCTAATTAGCGTGAATGGACACACCATTGGCACTTAAGCTCTGCGAATGGGGAGCGCCTTCTGCCTTTGCACTCGAAGGCTGATTTCCGTCCAGCCTGAGGAAACCTTTGCACGCCTCCGTCTCTTCCCCTTTCCCTTTGATTGGCGGGGCTTCCGCCAGACTACCTAATCATGGGGATAGCCAACGAACAGTACACCAAGCTTCTTGAGGATATAATGGATTGTGAGAAAATATAAAAAGTCAAAAGAAGAAAAAAGAAGAAAAAAAATGTGTGCTTGCTCTTTAATGAGCAAATAGGCAATCAAACATAGCAACAATAGAGGGATTGCCAGGGATCAGATAAATACTGAACCCAATGTCTGACATCTTTGAGCCATTGAGATCTATGCCCCAAATGCACCTCCCAATACCATTGGCCATTCCTATAACAAGTGTGCCATCGAGTTTTACAGCCCCTGTCACTTTGATCCCACCGGGCTTTGGTCCCTTACCTAACATTCCCTTATAGGTACCAACCCTTTTCAACCCTTAGATGCCGACACCTTAGATATACTGACTAGTCTATGAAGGGGAGTGGCCCAAGGACTAATTGAGTCCCTACCACTAGGAGCACTCACATACGACCACTTAAGATCAGTCATATGCGTGACAATGGATGTCTATTTAACTTTCTCTAACCTGTAGAGATGCTTCATGAGAAACAGTCTTGCTATGCTACATTGGTCTGATCAAAAATAGATTTTAGTTGAAACCAACCTTCATGACCATGAAATGCTGAGCTGACCTGATGCATTTAATTATCGCTAAGACCACTTATGATGAATGATAAGACTTTTGCATCACTTTCTTTCCATTTTTGTACTGCCTCCACATTTCTTGCTGTGGGTTTCCTTTCAGTCCCACTTGCAAGAGCCCATAGATCTTTATCTATTAAGGCCATTTGCATTTTAATGGCCCACGTGTGATATTTCGTGCCATCAAAATGGTCATTCCTATGGCGACCTGAGATTTTGCAAAGTCCCTCTCTGGAAAAAATACCTTTATAGTAGCTGGAGGGTTATTATAAATATGCTACTTTCACCCAACTTCACTAAGCACCTTCCCATACAAGTGCATATTTTCACATATAAATGGTGAAAATCCCAAACTTTTTGCTAAGTGGTAGTGTAAGATTTGTTATTTCTTGATTTTGGGTTTTTTTAATTTTGTATCTTTTTGCTTTTGCAGTTTACTTGACTCACAAGAACTAGGCATCGAATGAGTCCTTTATAGTGATAGGATTATTACAAAGGAGATTTTCTCACAAAGCCATGATTTTTCTAAATACCACTAAGATAAGAATGCCTCACATGAATATTTGCTAGATCACTTAGCATAGATGTTTTCACTTAAACAAGTGTGTTCACAACAGCATGTGAACCCCCTCTTGTTGGATTTTAAGGTTATTAATCTCTGAAGCCAAAAATAGTATGCATGTTGCTTGGCGCCGGACTGATCATCAACAAGTTGGTGTAGCCATGTTGTGTTAATGCGCCTCACATGAGACGGTGGAGAAATAGCTTAAGGTAATCATGAGCACCCTCTACTATGTCATCTGCAATTCTAAAGCTCTGCTATCCCCTAGGCATTTGTAGGTTATGTGGGAGTGGCGCTACCGATGAGGTGCTAGTACTGTGCAGGGTATCCCAAAGTGGCCCTGTCCGTGATGCATGCTAGTACTACGATGTATCCTTGCGCTTGTTTATAGATATTAGCATGATGTAATCCAAATGATGACCTCTCACAATGACTGCTAGCTGTCGACTTTTATGCTTCACACAATTGAGCGAGGCTTCATTTATTGTTGAGCACAGAGCCCTGTGTAAGACACACAATGTTTCTTATAGATGTTGCTAGTCTTCATGTGTTGGCCGATTGCTGCCTTTTGTTCCTTCTTTTGATTATTGGCTCTTCTATAAAACTTGCCAACTATACCCTCCTTCTCTTGCACACTGAGAACCCAAGAGTTTTATTTCTCTCTCTTCCAATTGAAAACTATAGAAATGAAAGTCTCTCTCTCTCCTTCCACATAGTTGAAAGGTTCTCTCTCCTTTCTTACTCTTTCACCTAGAGGTTGCAAAAATGAGACTCTCTCTTATAATAATCACAAAGTTAATGCTTTCCACTCTCTTGTGCCACTCAAGTAAGGGAAAAAAATGAAAAAATTCTTCACATAGTTATGTTGCTCCCTCTCTCAATGCTACCACACACATGAAGAAGAAAGAGCTTACACACATAGCTTGAATGCATTAGCAAAGATGTGTTCACAAAGATGTGTTAGAACACTCTTGAAAATTCTCTCTCTTAAAGTGCCACTCTATGTGAGATAAGACAGTTTTTAGTAACTCATGTGTTGAACCAATGTCATATCAATGATGTTATTTCATTCAACAAATGAACAAAAATTTATCTTCAAACACAAAGGTTAGAAAACCACACAAAGCTAGATTTAGTGGAAAAATGTTCACACACAAAGATGCCCTCTCTCAACTAATGCTTGAGAAGTCCCATGGAAGGGAGCTCTGATACCAAATCTTGGAATCACTTAGTTAGCAAGCTAATCACCAATAGATGTAGTAATAGCTTATGACAACACTAAGTTATACATCAGTACATGATTAAGTTAGAGAACACTCAAAAAGTAGCAAAGAGACTTAACATATGTTATGTAGCTAATTAACTCATAGAAATGAAAGAGTAATCAATAGAAAGCCAAAATGGTGACAAGAGCCAAACTTCACAAAGTAACACTAAGCTTGGATTAGACACAAAGTGCATACAAGAATGCTAGAGCTCTCACACATAAGAGAAGGTGTGGAGACCATGCTTTTATAGGCTCTGAGGAGGAGGGTGCCTAGATCACACCCACCTGCCCACTTGCCCCTCTCATGCCACCTAGAGGAGGTGCCTTGAATGTTGGCGCTTGCAATGACCATGGGTTACAAACTAACCCATGGTTTACACCTTAGTCCATACTCTATGCATAAATGTATCTAACCCATGGATACACACTAAGTAATGGATGTAGATTAACCTATTCTCAACACCCTCTCTTGATCTACATACATACCACACAAGGTGTGTAGATTAAGCAATCATATGAGTCATATCAATGATGTTATTTCATTCAACAAATGAACAAAAATTTATCTTTAAACACAAAGGTTAGAAAACCACACAAAGCTAGATTTAGTGGAAAAATATTCACACACAAAGATGCCCTCTCTCAACTAATGCTTGAGAACACTCCCATGGAAGGGAGCTCTGATACCAAATCTTGGAATCACTTAGTTAGCAAGCTAATCACCAATAGATGTAGTAATAGCTTATGACAACACTAAGTTATACATTAGTACATGATTAAGTTAGAGAACACTCAAAAAGTAGCAAAGAGACTTAACATATGTTATGTAGCTAATTAACTCATAGAAATGAAAGAGTAATCAATAGGAAGCCAAAATGGTGACAAGAGCCAAACTTCACAAAGTAACACTAAGCTTGGATTAGACACAAAGTGCATACAAGAATGCTAGAGCTCTCACACATAAGAGAAGGTGTGGAGACCATGCTTTTATAGGCTCTGAGGAGGAGGGTGCCTAGATCACACCCACCTGCCCACTTGCCCCTCTCATGCCACCTAGAGGAGGTGCCTTGAATGTTGGCGCTTGCAACGAGTCCTTTGAAAAAATGGAGGAGAATTTTACTATACTAGACTTATGCTGAAATAATGCTAATTTCTACTATTCTCTAAAATTCTCTCCAAATTGAAGAAATTGGAGCTTCCCTCTTTCTTCAATCCCCATTGGTGACTCCATCAACATACTAAACCAATTGATTGGTTGGGGGCCTCTACCGTGAACAAAGAATCAAGCAATTTGTAAGGTAAATGTTGAATTTTGATCTTTTCTATAATTTCTCAATGTTTCTCTCTTCTCAACCCCTCTCAAGCTTGAGAAGCTTAATTGGAATGGTTTTTGAATGCTACTGAAGTTAATTGATGAATGGTAGTAAAGAATTACATAAATTGATGAATGCTATTGAAGTTAATTGTTGATGAATGATAATGCTATTGAAGTTAATTGATGAATGGTAGTAAAGAATTACATAAATTGATGAATACTATTGAAGTTAATTGATGAGTGATAATGCTATTGAAGTAATTTTTAATGAATGATAGAAAAGAATTACATAAATTTTTATTTATGCTTAATTCTAATGGTTTTTATGTAATTTCTCTCACTCAAGAAATGGTCATACTCATGACCTATTCTCAATCCAAATGAAGCTTTTCATAAAGCTTTTCCTTAATCCAAGATTAATCTATGCTTAAGATCAAATTAATAGTTTTTCCTATACTTTTACTTTATGTATTTCATGAATATTGATGATTCAATCCATTATGGATTAATGATCCAATTAGGGATCATTCTAATCATTCCCTTAATGATAAGCTTTATCTTTTAAAATAATAGAGATTTATCAGTCATACCAGCGGAGCTATAGCAAAATTTTTATAAAAATTACACATAAAATAATTTCATTCAAAGCATGAAAACAGGACTTCCTACCATATTCTAGGAATTATCATCCTAGATTAATTAAAAGAATTTTATTGTAATCATGGAGAAATTAATTTTTATGTTATGCATAATTAAGATGCATATAAGAGAAATTCTTTTATTCTAAAAGTGTAATTCCTACTAAATTGGATTTATGCATGGATAGATGCGTAAAGAAATTGATTTTAATTCAAAAGTGTCATTCTCATTTAAAATGAATTTATGCATAGGGAGATGCATAAAAGATTGATTTTAATTCAAAAGTGTCATTCTCATTTAAAATGAATTTATGCATAGGAAGATACATAAAAGATTGATTTTAATTCAAAAGTGTCATTCTCATTTAAAATGAATTTATGCATAGGAAGATGCATAAAAGATTGATTTTATTTCGAAAGTGTTATTCTCCTAAAAATAGAATTTATGCATGCGTAAAGAAATCTTATATCAAATATAAGAATTCTCTTGTATTCTATAAATAGATATTGAGATGTGATAGGATGAGTTAAGAGTTATATGAGATGTGATAAGATTGAGTATGGGATGAGTAGATATGGATGTATGGATGTGAATGTGGATGTGTATGTATGGATGTATGCATGTAGATGTGGATGTATGAATGTGGATGTGGATGTATGCATGTAGATGTGGATGTATGAATGAGAATGTATGGATGTGGATGTATGCATGTAGATGTGGATGTATGCATATATATATGGATGTATGGATGTGAATGTGCATGTAGATATAGACGTATGAATGAGGATGTATGGATGTGAATGTGGATGTGGATGTGGATGTATGCATGTAGATGTGGATGTATGCATATATATGTGGATGTATGGATGTGAATGTGCATGTAGATGTGGATGTATGAATGTACATGTAGATGTGGATGTATGAATGTGGATGCGGATGTATGCATATAGATGTGGATGTATGGATGTGAATGTGCATGTAGATGTGGATGTAGGAATGAGGATGTATGAATGTGCATGAAGATGTAGATGTATGAATGTGGATGTGGATGTATGGATGTGAATGTGGATGTGTATTTATGGATGTATGCATGTAGATGTGGATGTGTATGTATGAATGTGAATGTAGATGTGGATGTGTATGTATGAATGTGAATGTGGATGTATGGATGTGAATGTGGATGTGGATGTGGATGTATGGATGTAGATACGGATGTAGATGTATGTATGTGGATGTGGATGTATGAATGAGGATGTGAAAATGGATGTATGCATGGATGTGTATGTAGAACAATGAATGTGAATGTGTATGGAAAATAATGTGTCGTCGATATGAGTGAATGGATGAGAATGAGTACATATGAATGGAATGTGGAATAAGTAATGTGGACTGAGGAGGGATAATGTGGAAAGACGGGAGTTCGATATAGAAACTGTATTTTGTGACCTGTTTGTAAATGACTGTTTTATGTCAAGAATGTTGGGGAAGCATTTTGACCGTCTTGTGGATTAAGGTCATGGAGACCCAACTGATAAAGTTGCAACTGCTGACGGAGAGTCAATGGAGGACGTCTCGCGTAGCAAGGTCCGCCGAGGTTTTGACCAGCCTCATTCGATTTAAATGGTGAGCTTCCAGTACGGTGGATGAGGGACCAAGGAAGCGGCCTATGAGTGAAGCACTAGGTTACCTACGAAGGATCCTAGAGGGTGCTGACCATACGGTGCTCGGGCTCTGGGTCGCCGAAGATACCCACACGTGCATCGTGGAAGATATTGGAACAAGGAGTAAGAGTTGTTTTCTGAAACCGAGCATGGATCTGGTTGATTGACCTTGCTGGTCCTCAACGCATGAGTCCATGGCTCTCATGGATCTCTTGATTGATCTTGCTGATCTTCAACGAGGATTCCATCTTGATTTTTATATGTGAAAAATTTGGACGGGTATTATGAGCTAGGAACTATTGAAAAGGCCCCTGAGTGAACAGGTAGTGAGCGTTCTGGTTGCCAATGATGCCATAAGTACACCGATGAATGAATGATTAGAAATATGGATTCAACTAGAGAATTTGAGAACTCTCATCAGTGACATAATGGTTTCATTAAAGGATTGTTTTAAAGCTAGCTGACGCTGAGAAAAAGGCAATTTCATATTGGGTGTGTAAGTGGTGTGACTAGTTTATGTTTGCATGAACTTCCGCCTAGGGGACCTGGGAACTCTTTTCCCCGGTACCCGAGACAAAACCTAATCCAATTCATAATTGGATTCCATCACTACAGTGGTTGGGTGGTTGGCTAACCCATGGGACTGAATGGGGTTAGGCTGGACTGATGGATCAGTAAATCGAGACTCAATTTCTGTTATTACCAGGGATTTCATTAACGTCTTCACAATTTCGTGATCACGTTAACAAAACCTATTGTTAACATATTAAAACTTGTGATCACATTGTATATTCACATGACCTGAGAAATGACCTGCCGGAACCCACTATTCCAGTAACACCTCCGGGCTTCTATCATTCCCGGCGGGCCCGCCGGGGTATGAGGTTTTCCCGGCGGGCCCGCCGGGAAAGGTAAAAGCCCGGAGGGCCCGCCGGGAAAAACAAAAAACACCGGCGGGGTATTATTCTGTATATAAACACTGCCCGACACCCATCGTACAACTTTTGGGAAGATAGTCCTTGTTTTGGGGGCGTGATATCTCTCCTCAAAGTACTTGTAGAGCTATCGAGTTGCTAGAAGTGTCCTCTTATTTTAGGGGCTGTCGTCTTTCCTTGTAGGCACTCCTAAGGCTATTGGGCCACTCGTCCTTAGTTCTTTGAACTGGGGGCAGGGTGTGGTTCGTAGCTAATACTTGCGGAGATTTAGGGACAAATTTGGAGTCATTCAGCTTTGCATTTGAGCCACGTACGTAATCTACCTCATTCTGCTTTATGAATGGTTTGATGGAGCCAAGAGTCCTGCTTAGGGGCTTGTATTGGTTCTTGATACTTGATATAGTTTAGAGTAGACAAGGGTCTATTGTCCTATACTAGAGTATTGGGCAAGCATAGATCTTTGATTGTGTAAAGTATCCTTAATTGGGTACAAAAGGCATCCTTCATTGGGGGTGCAATGTGCATGATAGTTTCGAAGTAGTTTTGTAGTAAGACCTTGCAAGATAGTTTGAAATAGTTTTGTGTTATGTGATGATCTTTTGTATTTGTCAAGATAGTTTCGAAGTACTTTGTCTGCAGATGTATGTTTTGTTATACGTGAGTGATTTGTTGTTTTTTCATTTGTGTATTCATTGTTATATGCTTGGTTGAATAGGTTATTTGTTGAGATGGAGGACAATGTTGGATCCAGTGATACCTCCAATAGAGTCCAAATTTCAAATAGCAGGAAAAAAAAGGCACCTGGGATAGAGTGGCAATATGCAATTAACGTTGGTGATCGATTCATAGATTGGGAGTGTAAGCGATGCCATGCAGTAAAATCAGGTGGGGCGCCTCGACTAAGAGAACACTTTTTAGGCGGACCGAAGAAAAAGTCATGTACCCACCCCTCTGCACCTATAGTGGCCAAACGCATAAGAGAAGAAATTCAAAAGAAAGATTCAAGAAAACATGACACTCCTACCGTTAATGTATCAAGGCAGCAAGAACACTGTTGTTCTAATCATCAAACTCCCGCTACATCGCCTACTTGTACCCCGAACGGCAATATGCAGTCAGAAAGTAATCTACCCAGTGCATCTTCTTGCAAGCAAAACTTTGACGTAGGAAATATACCCATGCGTCAAACTTCATTGCAAGAAAGCCTACGTCAAGGTCGACTCGATGATGCACAACTCGTCCTTGCTGAAGCGATTTACTTTTCTGGGAGTGCTATGATGATGGTGGACAGTGAGCATTGGAAGAGAGCATGGAAGAAAATTGGTGAGTTTGGACCAGGGTTTTCACCGCCTACGTACCATGCTATGCGAAATGATCTATTAGAGAAATGTTATGCGCAGGTAAAAGAACGTGTACAAAGAATAATTCTTAGCAATATAGAGCTTTCTGGATGTAGTATAGTAAGTGATGGATGGTCTAATGTGCAAAGAAAACCATTAATTAATGTAATGGTTATTTCACCTAGAGGTGAGACTTTCATCCGTGCCGTGGATTCAGCTGGTTCAATCAAAACTGGGGCTTACATTGCTCAAGTCATTAGCTCTGTGATAGAGGAAGTGGGTGCCAAAAATGTAGTCCAAGTCGTCATGGACAATGCAAAAAATTGTAAAAATGCATCCAGAATCCTACAGCGACAATATCCACATATTTTTCCGGTAGGCTGTAATACTCATAGTTTGAATCTTGTATTAAAAGATTGGTATAAATCTGATGATACCAAATGGTTTGCCTCAATTTTCGACACTGCTCGCCAGCTTGTGAAATTCATGCTCAAGAGACAGAGAGTTTTGGATATGTTTCGACCTCGCATGTCAGTTATGTTAAAGCTTCCAGCGGAGACTAGGTTTTGCACTCACTTTTACACTTTTGAGTCTCTTCTTAGAAATAAAGATGCAGTTTGTGAAACATTTACATGCATGGCATTTCATGACTGGGAGAACACTCAACTTGAAAAAGTGAAAGAGAAAATCAAAGTCTTGAAGGCAGCGCTTACGAGAAGAAGTTGGTGAAACAGTGTGATGGATGCATACCATGTAATGATGCCTGTTATGTATGCTGTACGAAGCCTTGATCAAAGAGCGCCTAATCTCGGAAAAGCATGGATGCAATGGTGGACTGTCCAGCGGAGTTTGGAGTGTCCTGAGAAATTAGAGCATTCAGTGGTGGAAAAGCAATGGCGTGTACCATTCTCTAGTAGACAAAGAAAAGTTCTGTTGAAGTACTTTCATGCTAGATGGATTGGAGCGCATTCACCACTGCACAGTGCTGCTTACATGTTAGATCCTGAATATTGGAATATGGATTTGATGTCCAACGTTGAGGTGGTGCAAGATTTTTATAAAGTGGTAAACACTTTCTATAATAATGATGATGATCGTGTACAGTGCATAAAGGAGATGACCTCATTTCAGTTGAAAGAGGGTTTATTTTCCAACTCCCTTGTTCAACAAATGGCTAAAGAGCAACCTGCATGGAAGTGGTGGATGATGAATGGTGGTGAGCATTATGCTTTATTGCGCAACCTTGCGATGAAGGTTCTAAGTCAGTGCTCTTCAAACTCAGGCTCAGAAAGAAACTGGAGCATGTATAAATATATTCATAGTACTATTCGCAATCGACTTCTTGCAGATCGAGCAGATAAACTTGTTTACATGTACTGCAATGAAAAGATCTTGCGAGACATCGAAAGCGAAGAGTATGAAGAAGATATGCCCAGATGGATGTACAATTGTGAAGATGTAGTAGACGAGAACTTTGATGTTGGACGTACGTTGTGCACCACCCTTGAGATAGAAGACAATTTAGACATTGACTTAGATGAGCTTAATTTAGCAGACGAGAGAGTAAACGGTGAAAGAATTTTGGAGCAAGATACTGACATAGAGGAAGAAGTCACTTCATTAATTTAATAAAAAGTACTTGTACAAATGATCATATTTGGAGAAATTATCAATACAAAAGTAGAATTTGTTTTTCTTAGCTCTCATCTTGAAATAAATTGCGAATTGCACTAGGAGTTGCATCTAAAGGTCCTGGTGGTTTATATTCGCTAGCCATACCGAACACTGTATAAATACCTTGATTTATTGGGACATTGCACAATGCACATGTGGAAGTATTTTGCATTTGTCTCACTAAACATATTAAGTGGTAGTAGTGTCCACATGGTAGTATATACTGGCCGCTCCACCCATCGAATACTTTGTAACATACAGGACATTGGGGGGTGGAGGAACTTGTAGCCTCAGCAGAAACTCCCACAAGATCAGGATGTATCAAAAAATGAGAGATGTGGTTTCCTTGGCGCACAGGAGCAATACGTGAAGAGATGCTCTGCACGTCTTGGCTGATCTTTGTTAGCTGCTCTTGAATTCCTCTATTGGCCGGGGGAGGAGTTGACGCTTGAGTTAATCGGTCAGCTTCTTTCTCCTTCTCTGCTAGCTGTGCCCCTAAGCTTTCTTTGACCTGGTTTAACTCCAGTCCGGCGCCCTCCACCATGAGAGCAAGTTCTTCTCTTGTGAATGTAACTGTCTCTTCACGTATGTCGTGGGTGTTGACAGTGGCCTCTCTGGAGGCGAAGTCCACTGGAGTTTCCAGTATAAAGTGAGCATATAGCATTTTAGCAAAATACAGTGGAGCGTCGGCGTTATGGAGAGGACGGCCGTACACCTCCAAGAAAATGCGCTCGGCTACTTACAATGATGAAGGGCTTTCTGACGTTAGAAGCCTTTAGTTTTATGTAGCATAGGGGATGTCTTTTTGAGATAATGGGTGCCGTTGCCAACTCCGAGCTCTGAGCAACTTCTACACCTTCCTCCTTATGGGCGCTTGGATGGGAGGGTGGTCGTTTTTCTCTTGAGTTGTATTTTGCATTATGGGCTGTTGTTGGATTGGAGAGTCGTGCTGGTCCTCTTAAGTTGTATATTGACGGCCGCATGCAGGTGGTGGCGTTATGAGGGGGTCGCCTGATCTGCACTAAGATTCGATGCTGGCTCACTATCTTCATCTTCACGATATCCCCCACTTGGAGCTTGTAATAGAGCGGGCGAACTTTTTCCATCCTTTGCAAATGAAGCTCCCACTGCTCGGATGTTTTAGCCCTACATTCCACACCTGCCCGATCTCTTCCTCCAACTCAATGTCTCCGCCCACACCCAGATCCAGGCAAGCTTTAGTGACAGAGAGTTGCAACCGCTGCAAGACATCAAATAGCACGACCTTAATGCAAGCAAAATGGAAGTGGAAAACTAGTCTGCAAAAATGGCAGCCGGAGGGTTTACCAAATAGGGCGCATTGTGAGACCCTCTTCTTGTGTCTATTTGGGTCAGCACTTTTTCGAAACAGTAAGGAAATTCTCTCTTCTTTCCCGTAGAAGTTTGACACAGCATATAACAATGAATACATATAACAGTGATTTGTTGTAAGGAAATTCTCTCTTCTTCCATCTTCCCTTCTTAATCTTGCCATCTGGACATGGCCATATTTCCTTTATCATCTCTGTGGTTACGCACTCCCAAAGGGCCCCCCGAGCCCATATATATAGGAAATTGTACCCCGTCGGGCTAGATGACGACCCCGCAGGGACCCGCCGGGTTTTGCTGTGTCCCGGCGGGCCCGCCGGGTATAGCAAAAGCCCGGCGGGATTTTATCCGGTTACCAGGTCGCTTGCTACCGGCTTTTTTGAGAACATGTTAACATGTGAACATGTTAATAACATGTTAACACATGTTATTAACAAAAAAAATTTTGTGATCACGTGAATATAAAATCAGAGGTTATTACGATAGATAAAGTAAATCCCGGATAGTAATTGTTCTATGGATAGGAATCAACGGCTGTGCCTCTTGATGGGAAAAAAAGCGTTGATCCCAATGATCCAATTGCAAGTTTCTTCCTTGATCTGACCAAGTACCTTTATAGGTGCAGTCGGATCAGTTTGATCAGTAATGGTCTTGACTACGTTAGAGTAAAAAGTTATCTTGGTGGAATCGCCCGTGCTTTCCGGATGAAGGAAGTTTTTCCGAGTTCAATTTTGGAAAAACCGACGGATTAGTCTCTTGTCCGGATATCCGTGGGCGAGGCCCCAAGTGTGGGACCCTACCCCGTGCAAGAACTGCTACTTCCGCTGCTAGCATCCCGAATCCATTGCGTGGTGGGATTGCGCGGTGGGAACAGGGATCTCACAATTGGTATCAGAGCGAATTGGCTAATAAAGATCAATTGAGAAGCCAAATATGTCAAAAATTTATCAAGAAGCACAAAAAAAGGTTGTAATTGTGTGATATAATTCATACAACTTGATATTCAAACTGAAAATACGTAAATTAGTAATTGGGTCTTCAAATGGAAGTACCGCAATTGTATGGAACCCTGACTTGCTTGAGGCCTAGACATGATGGTATTTACCTTATAGTTCCAAGTATCATGACTACCCATATATACCGAGGGTATAACTGCAGCTCTTTACCGACAGTATATACGAGTAAATCTAAGACTTGAAATTATAAGCATTAATGCTATCCAGATGATGATTTCAAATGTGGTTGATATGATTTTTAATTCTGTTTGAGAACTGATGAATTGATTTGGATTTTGATTGAAAAATGATGATTTCTGAAATTAAGTTGAAATATAATAACCTGAGCGAAACCACAATGAGGATGAATGGGACGAGTCCCTGTGTGATAATATTTATAACTAGAATGATGATAATGATTTCAACAAATCACTATGAGATTAGTGGATTGTGCTGTGTCAAATTGCTACTGTTAACACTTGACACGGTAGATTAAGTTAAGGGATGACAAATTGAGAACTTACTCGACTGAAATTTCCATGGAGGAATGTTCAGAAAGAAATTTTTTCGGTCTAATGGACCATTATCGTGTTAAAGATATGAATGATATGATCTGAATGAATTGTTATTTAATGATGAGTTCTATATAAGGAATATTTATCCTAGTATTCTGTTGGGTTGACCAGAATATAAGGAACCCGAGAATAAATTGGATCTTAAGAAAAAGAGTTGTCCTCTACTTTGCGAGATGAGGACATCTCACATTTTTAAGTGGGGTAGAATGTAAGATTCTCCCCCAGCCTTCGAGGTATACAGGAGTAAGAACCTCCCTTTCTGATCTTATAATTATTCTCTCTGTAAAATTAAAAGAAAGATTTTGTTTAAAAAGGAAGACCCTTTCCCCAGATTACTTTCTCAGGAGCCCCACCTGTTTTAAGGATTCAGAACGATGAGTTCAGAAGTGAGAACCGGTGTTTTGGATGCCAAGGTTTTGGTCATCAGTTAAAAGACTACCCGACTCCTACCATGTCAAATCTGATTTCAAAGAAAGTAGGTGACTTACACAATATTCCACACCATTCAATGACATATCGGGTAGATTGTGAAAGGTGGCAAGTTTCAAAGAGAAAGCATGGCTAAGAATCATCTTCACCAACAAATGAATGAGGTGCCTCCACCATTGGAATATGAGGAGGAAGAGGATCTCATCATGGAAGACATGGTTAATGACTTCTTTGAGTGGGAGGTCATGGGATGATAGAGAGCAAGATCCAATGTCACAAGAGGAGAAGACCTTGCGTAGAGAGGCAAGAACCCCTTTATATGCGGGATTTTCATACTCTACATTACAAGAAAACTTGGAGCTATTAAACTTGCAAATAACTTTGGATAGAGTGATACAAGTGTCACAAGAATGACGGGAAATAAGGATTCAACCAGAGACTTCGAGGATTGTCATCAGAGCGACATAATGGTTTCATTAAAGGATTGTTTGAAAGATAGTTGATGCTGAGAAAAAGGCAATTTCATATTGGGTGTGTAAGTGGTGTGACTAGTTTTATGTTTGCATGAACTTCCGGCTAGGGGGCCTAGGAACTCTTTTCCCTAATTGATATGTACACATGTCAGATGGTGTTGATACTCTACATTGAGGTTGTTTAGGTGTCAATGCATGTTTCCCATACTTGATTTCACCACTACATTGTGATTTGGAGCCTTGGAAAGCGCATCAAAACAGGGTATCTCGGACTGCGTGAGTCAGTTCATCTTGGATGCATACAGGTTGATTTTCTACATCAAATTTGGAGTTTGTTGGCTACCTTGGAGTATCTGGAACATTCATTGGAGTGTGGTTGAGCTGAGGAAGGCTCATTTACAGATTTGAAGTGTGCGGAAGGTGTATGCATTGAGCAAACATGTCGGATAATCCAGTTCAGATTGTTGGTGAAAAGCTGGATAGGAAGAACTTCCAGGCATGGAAAAGGGCAAAGCAAAGCTAATGGAGCAGGTCCAAGAGGCCCATGCTGAGGAAGAGAATGTTACAGAACAATGGGAGGCCTCAATGGCATTGGTGGCTCTACAAGAGAATGTCCCCGAGGAGGTTCCGGACCTAGTTCTAGAGGGCGATGAAGTACTTGAGGAGGTCCCAGACCTTGTTGTCATGTCTTTGCATCCAATCATTATTGATGGGAAAGAATTTTTGTTTCTGGATGACATTGCCAAGACACTCGGGTTTCGCGAGAATGAGGCACTATCTATTATTGCCGTGAATGCTGGGGGTCAAGACAAAGGGAAAGTGAAAATCTCTTTTGAAGATGACAACCTCACAAAAGCGCTTGCATACGATATTGGTAGCAGTTCCTTGGAAGATGTAGTGGCCAAAGCGCTCGTTCAAATAAAGCAAGATGTGCAATTCTATGAGAGCGTAGCTGCCTTTGAACCACACATGCCCTTGATTTTGCTGGCGATGCTCAAGACCAAGGAAGCATAAACTTGACAAATGAGCAACTAGTTGCAAGTGACGATGCAACTAAGGTATGTCCTAACTTCTTAGTTGTAAAGCAAATTATTTTTAGTTGTATCATTTCACGCTTCCTAACTTCTATATTGACATGTTGATAGACTGCTTTTGAAGTGGACAAGTTTGCTATGCGCGTAGGAGGAACGCGGCCAAAGTCAGAGGGTCGAGATGCATCCCTTTGGCACTACATACCTGCCCTCAGAGCTGACATAGTGCGGGTTTTTCATTTAGACTATTTAGAGATCGCCTATGCCGAGCCCCTAAAATGTAAAGCACTTAGTGCAGTCTTGTCGGAGAACCCCTTAGCCTCAAACATAAATAAATGTATTTTGGTAGCTAGGGAAGCTGCCTTGTATTGCTTTACGGGCAAGCATCCCAGCTCAGTTTTAAGCCATTGTGGCCTTTCTCAGGCTCAAGGAATCAATGAGCCGAGTGATATATTCCAAAGCTTAGGCCAGAAACCAGCCTCTAGAACTCTCTCTCCTGAGCTCTTCCAAGAGCTTATTAAAAAGATGTAATGCAAACTTCTCTTCCAAGTTTAATAAAAATTTTTTGTTGTGCATTGTAAGTTGTGATTTTTCCTGGCGTACTTGTGATATACCATTTCAAGCCTCGCAATTTCAAGCTTTTGTTCATGTGTTAATAGAAAATATTTTTTAGGATTCATTTTAAATGTGATCGTGATTAAAAAAAGTATTCGAGATTGGGTTATAGCGGTACGAAAAAATGTTGTATTTATAGATGTATACACACTCACATATATGTATATATATGTACATATATGTATATATATATACATATATATATATGTGTGTGTGTGTGTGTGTGTGTACCTATATATATATATAAGATTTTGGGGCTATTAAAAGATATATATATACATATATATATATATAAGATATACATATATATATATAAGATATATAGGATATATATATATATATAAGACATAAGATATTATAAGATTTTGGGGCTATTATAAGATATATATATATATATATATATAATATCTTATATAAATATATAAGATTTTGGGGCTATTAGGGCACCTAAAGGGCCTTATGAGCCTCACAAGACCCCAAAAAAAAAATGCCATGTGCGCTACGGCGCAAAAATCTGTATTTTGACCTGGTCAAACTGGCGATTAACGTGCCGTAGCGCACATGGCATTTTTTTATTATTTTTTTGATTTTTTTGGTCTTGTGAGGCTCATAAGACCCTCAATAAGGGTCTCTAGGTGACTTTATAGACTCTACTTTTTTTGTATATATAAATATATATATATATATGTGTGTGTGTGTGTGTGTGTGTGTATATATATATATGTGTGTGTGTATATATATATATATATGTGTATATATATATATATATGTGTGTGTGTGTGTATATATATATATGTGTGTATATATATATATATGTGTGTGTATATATATATATGTGTGTGTGTATATATATATATGTGTGTGTATATATATATGTGTGTATATATATATATGTGTGTGGGTGTGTGTTTGTGTGTGTTTTTTCCTGTGTGTATAGTGCTTTTATATTTTTTTAAATGAAATGTTCATTGGCACTGAGCATACAAAAAAAATTGGACTCAACAAAGAATTTAACACAACTCAAAAAGCTTCCATTAATGTTTGAAAATGCTACAAAGGATTTTGGGAACATTACAAAAGTTGGTAGGGAGAATTACAAAGTGGGTTAGCCTATTGAGGTAGAAGGCTACGCTCTAAACGTAGGCGTAGGGCTAGGGCCATATCTAAAGGCTTCAAAGTGACTCTCTTGGCATGTACCATAGCCAGCACTGAGTCTTCAAAAACAGAAACTACAATATCTTCAGCAGCTTCTTGAAGAGCTTCAAGAGCTGTGCTCTGTATGCGGTCAACCCTGTTAGTAAATTTTTCCATTATTTCTCTCACCAGTCGAGAGAATGGTGCCTTGGGGATGAGAAGATCTGTGCTTTTCTGATATTTCCTAATCTCTCATAGCGCGACTGTCCCTGGCCTCCATTTTCTCTTCTTCTTTGTAACCGGTGGAGGCGGTGGTGGTCTTTGATTCTCCCACGGTGGTCGTTCAGACCTGAACTTCTTTTTCTTTTGTGCACACTCTTCCTCTTCTAGATGGTCTCGAAACTTGCCCTCCATTGGCAATATCAAGATTTATGGGGCAGATAAAGTGGCACAATAGGTACTTGAGGTATCTTGCAGATGTCAGTGCACCTTTGACTCATTTGACAAAGAAGGATGTTGAGTTTGTATGGGGAGACGCTCAGGAGAAGGCATTTCAGGTTATGGAGAAGATGCTTGTTGTTTCTCATATCATTCAACCACCAAATTGGCAGTTGCCATTTCATGTGTTTGTGGATGCATCGGATATGGCGGTCAGAGCTGTTTTGATGCAGGAAAAGATCCGCGGGTGGTTTTGACCAGTGTATTATGCAAGTCGGATGCTAAAACCGGCTGAAAAGAATTACATAGTTACTGAGCGGGAAGCTTTAGGCATGATTTTTGCATCGGAGAAATTTCGGCATTACTTGCTTTTGGGAACAAATTAATATTTCATGTTGATCACCAAGCGCTGATTTTCTTAGTGATGAAGAAGCCAAAGCTGGAAGGCAGATTGGCAAGGTGGATGCTTTTGCTACAGGAATTTGACTATACGATGTTGCATACACCAAGGAACAAGCATGCAGTAGCAGATTGGAAAATATGTAGGAGATGCCTGGGGTGTCGGATCAGCTTGCGGATGCGGAATTGTTTCATGTACAGGGACAAGAGTTTGACAACTGGTATGATCAAATGTTCCAGTTTTTGACAGATGGAGTTTTCCCTTCTAGTATGTCAACAGATCAGAAGAAGAAATTTGCATTGAGAAGTAGACCATTTTTTATTATTGCTGGTGCACTTTACCGGAAGGGACTGGATCAGATCATCAGGAGATGTGTACCGGATGAGGAGCAGAGAGCTGTTTTGCAGGAGGCACATTTTGGAGCAGCTGGAGGACATTTTTCTGGAGAGATTACAGGACGAAAAATACTGCAAGCCGGTTTGTGGTGGCCATTGTTGCTCAAGGATGCACATCAGCAGTTTGCCAGGGAGTGTCTACAATGTCAGAAGATTGGGCAGCCAACCTCAAGGGATAGGATGCAGGACCACCCCGTGTTGCCACTTGAACCATTTCAAAAATGGGGGCTGGATTTTGTTGGACCCATAAAGCCAAAAGCAAGGAGAACTGGGGCACGATATATTTTGGTGGCAACGGATTATGCCACAAAATGGGTGGAAGCATTACCTTTAAGAGATAATAAAGCGGCTAGTATGGCCACGTTTTTGTACAAGCACATTATGACAAGGTTTGATGTCCCATAGAGCTGGTGTCAGATCAGGGTGTGCATTTCTTGAATTCAGTCATTGAATAATTGACAACTAAGCATATGATTTTGCATAAGAAATCCACTCCGTATCATCTGCAAGCAAATGGGCTGGCAGAGAGTACAAACAAGGTGCTTGTGAGAATTTTGAAGAAGATTGTGGCCGAAAATCGATCCGATTGGGATGACAAGCTGGATTCTTCACTATGGTCATTCCGGACAGCATATAAAGTCGTCTAGGATGACACCTTTCAAGCTAGTTTATGGTATAGAAGCTGTAGTTCCAATGGAATATGTGGTTCCCAGTTTGCGGCTGGCAATTCAGCATAGGTTGAGCCCTGAGGATTCAGTTTTGCATCGACAAAGGGAGTTGCTGAGACTAGAGGAGGATCGGATTTGGAGTGCTTATGCAGTGGAGATAGCTCAGAATAGAAGACAAGCATGGTTGTCAAGGCAGGTGAAGTTGAAAATTTTCAAGAACGATGATTGGGTGATGTTATATAATTCCAAGTTGGGGCCGCATCCGGGTAAGTTAAAATTGAGATACTTTGGGCCTTATCAGATTGTTGAAGAATTGGGGCAAGGCACCTTCAGGTTGAGAGATGTGTTTGGAACTCCGGTAGTAAAACCGGTTAATGGCTTCAGGCTGAAAAAGTTTTATGGGAAGGTTCCAGAGATTCCTCATTGGTGGATGGTAAATAAGGCTGAGGAGATATCAGTTAAATGGATTGAGGTTGTTCCCTATGTGCCAAGGGAAGTCCAGGCGGATTTTTTGGATTGTGAAGAAAGCCGTGGGGCTAGCTGGTTGTTCGATAGTTGCAGCGGATTCCGGAAGGTGTGTGGCTGGCGAATTGCAGAGCAGAATGATTTTTTGCAGTTGGGCTATCCAGAGCCATTTGGTCATTTGAAGAGTCATCCAATTGCAGTGTCATGTGCGCTAAGGGAAATTCTTAAACTGTGGGATCTTATCCATGTTAGTGTGAGTCGACTTGTGTTGGGTGCATTTTTTGAGGAAGGTCATTATGGGGGCGACTCACCTAACCGGCCACTTCACCATGATAAAATTGCATGCGGTCAGATCGCCCTGTTCGCTCAAGCATGCAAAACATCCTTGCAAGCAGTCTCACTAGTACTTAGAGCCCTCGCCAACATGTTTTCTGACAGTTTAAGGCTGAAGCAGGCCGAGAGTGCCTTGGAGCTCACTAGCGAGTCCATGACGCAGACGCGTTCCCTGCGGATTGCTATGGACGAGCTGTTATGTCCTAGAAGGGAAGGTTTGCAGAGTGTCGAAGAGGGTGAGGAAGCTAAGTCTGGCAAGGATGATGCAGTAGAGGAAGTAGAGGTGGAAGGCAAGTTGGATGTGCATGATAAGGACACAGAATCATAGCTCCACCGGGTTGGCCTTTATGCATATGCTTGTTTGCCATGGGAGCAGTGGGAAAAGAATGAGTTTGCAGAGCGGCAGCTTGGGCATCTGCGAGAAAACGCAGGCTATATTGTGGATGATAAAGAGGTTACACCAAAGCTGGTTGCAGAGGTGTTCAAGGTGCTGCATAATCCGAGCCACCGGGTGAAGAAGATTACAGATGCCAGTATGCGCTCGGAATTCGACGCACCAGAGGGATCCAGGTCGTAGTACATGGTCAGAAATTGTGGTAAGCTCCGCAGTATTCACCTCTTTTGGTACCTTGATAGAGTTTGTCTATCGGCCAAATCCGCTTACATGTCAAAGGAGGCCTTTGCGCCCGTCTTTCATGCGGAGCGTGGGTCTAAGATAGACTGGGCATCTTTTATTTTTGACCGATTGCAATTGGCAGAGCCCAGGGATAAGCGTAGATCTCCCTCGGTGATAAAACTCTCACCCTATTTGTCAGCTCTTTTTTCTTATGTTTTGAATGTGCCTTTGGCATCATCAGTGCCAAAAGTGAGTTTGTGTAAAGGGGTGGAACAAGGGTAGGTGAGTGCTGTTAAGAAGCGGAAATTGGTCTGGGACACAGTGTCTTTGGATAAAGGGAAGAATGGTGTGTGTTTGGGATCATAGGAGCATGGAGGAAGTCCTGGTCTGCTGCAAGGTGTAGGCAAGTTGTCCTTGTTTCCTCAAACGTCGATGGCATCTAAGTCGCGGAGGCACGCAAGAGGTCCATTACATTCTTTCCAAAGAAAGTGGGGGAGAGTTCAGTGGAGATGACCCCAGGTATGCCGGCTGTTCATGTCACTCCATTAGCACAGTAGCCTAGTCAGAAGTTATCTGGGATCTTTTCTGTCCAAGATGCATTGAAGAGTTTGTCAGACTTGAATTGTTTCATTAATAGTCAGGAGGCTACGATTGTAGCTGGGGAATCCAAAAAGGTGGATGGACAATGGTTGGAGATGTTGGAAAGAGAGGTTAAAACATTGAGGAGCAAGGTAGAAGAGGGGCTGAATAAAAGGAGAGTGTTGCAGGAGGAAATGGTGCATGCGGAGATAGAAATGCAGGGTCGGTATCAGGAGTTGCTTGGGGCTGCACATGATTTTGGAAGTTGGGCAGATGGTTTGAAAGCAGCGCGACAGAGTGTCAATTTCATGAGACAGAGGACAGGATAACTCAGCTTCTACAGAGAATAATTTTCTGCGGAATCGGTTAACACCATTGGTGGAGTTGGAGAAGGCTACTCTGGGTGACCAAGGAGTCACTGGGGTTTTGGTGTCGGATGCTGATGCGGATTCACTTCACCCAGAGGTTTTTGAGTATGTGAAGGAGCTTTGGACTCAAACCTCTCAGCTATTTCAGGACCATCTAGCATTACCTATTGATACGTTTAAAGTTTGGTTTGAAGCTGTGGGGGAGTAGGCTGTTCGGATGGAGAATATGGTGCTGAAGACCAAAATCGCTGAGTTGGAATTGCAGGTGGAGACAACAAAGAAGAAAGCAATGCTGAAGAGGGTCAGTTCGCCTTTGGAAACTGTGGATGAGCAGGGAGATGGTAACAAGGAGTCCAAAATGGTTGGTGTTGAGAGGGCCGCGGAGTTCAGTACTGATAAGGCGGCGGAAGTGATTACACTGGAAGCACAGGAGGAAAGCAGAAAGGCAAGTGCAGGAGCGAAAGTAGCGGATTTGATGGATCAAGCAAGTGGCTGACTGGATCAAGGGGCTGTGGGTCCGAAATCATTTTTCTTTGAAAAATCAAGCCACCGAGCTATGCCAGGTGTTTGGGGTAGACCTTAGGTGGATTATTTATCAAGCTTTATGTATGGATTTTGGTATTTTAGGAAGTCGGTTGGTTTTGGGATTTTGGAAGGTAAAGAGTCATGGGAAGTTTATAAAGCTGGAGCCGTTTTGTTTAGTAATACATGAATGGGGTTCTTGGCGGATTTTCTGTGTAATTATGGCGGATCCTGTAATGGCAACATAGTTGACAAATTTTATGCTTCACTTATTCTAGTCATTTCATTCTGTATTCCGTGTTTTGAGAGTAGTGCAAGTGCAGGTGTGCTGTGTGAAACGTGTGCGTAGAGTTGTAGTGAATTTTAGGAGTAAGATGAAAACTGTGTTGGTTTGTCAGAGTGAGTGTCATTTGTGAAGTGTCCCTAAAAAATGGAGGAATACTACTCTGTGGAGGCGACAATAAACAATCTTCTTTAATCTTAGAGGAAACAAGAATGGAGGCAAGTTCATCATCTTCAACTGCACCTCAACTATTGGGCGAATAAGCTTTGATTACAGGGAAAGATAAAAAGAAGGCTCCAAGAATCTCCTAATACTGTAAAAAAAGGGGCATATGATCAAAGATTGCAAGAAAAAGAAGAGAGATAAAGAGAAAGAAAACTCCACCAACACCGACAAAGACAAAGGCAAAGTCAAAGTCAAAGTCCAATCTGAGGAGGAGGCTAATTTTGTTGATTCAGATTGGGCCTTTTAGTTTCTTTGTGGTACTACGTGCCTATGTGATTCCTTGATCTACACACCCTACCTGGTACATATGTAGATCAAGAGAGAGTGTTGAGAGCATAGGTTGATCTACATCCATTACTTAGTGTGTATCCATGGGTTAGATACATTTATGCTTAGAGTATGGGCTAAGGTGTAAACCATGGGTTAGCTTGTAACCCATGGTCATTGACCAGCATTCTAGGCACCTCCTGTAGGTGGCATGAGAGGGGCAAGTGGGAAAGTGGGTGTGATCTAGGTACCCTCCTCCTCAGAGCCTATAAATGTATGGTCTCTAGCATTCTTGTATGCACTTTTTGTGTCTATTCTAAGCTTAGTGTTACTTTGTGAACTTTGTCTCTTGTCACCATTTTGTCTTCCTATTGAGTACTCTTTAATTTCTATGTGTTAAGTAGCTACATGACATGTGTTCTTTAACTTAGTCATGTGTTGATGTATAACTTAGTGTTGTCTTAAGCTATCACTACATCTATTGGTGATTAGCTTGCTAACTATGTGATTCCAACGTCTTCTCTCCTTGTGCATGCTTGAGTTTTAATATGGCTAATCCTCAGCTCTTCCAAAACCGAACCCAGAAAAACTTCCCTCGCCCAGAAAGCACGGGCGGTTCCTCCAAGATATTTTTATTCTAACATAGTCAAGAGCCTTAACAAACCAAACTAATCCGACCGAACCCGTAAGTCACATGGTCAAATCAAGGAAGAGACTTGCACTTGGATCATAGAGACCAACGTTATTTTCCTTGTCATCAAGAGGCAGAGCCGTTGATTCTTTTCCAAAGAACAAAGACTATCTGGGACTTACTTCATCTATCGTACCATAACAGAATTGAGTCTCATTTTAGGGATCCATCAGTCCAGCCTAACCCATCTAGCCTAACCCCATCCAGCCTAACCACTGTAGTGATAGGATCCATTTAGGAATTTGGTTATGTTTTACCTCGAGTACCAAGGAAAAGAGTTCCCAGGCCACCTAGCCGGTGCTTCAAGCAAACTTCAAGATAGTCACACCACTTACACACCTAATATAAAATTACATGTTTCACAAATTCGGCTGTCTTTAAAACAATCTTTTAATGAAACCATAGTATCACTGATCATAATCCTCCAAAATATCCAATTGAATTCTAATTTCCAATCATTCCTTCATCCGTGTAGCTATGGCATCATTAGCAGTCAGAACGCTCGTCACCACCTATTCACTCAGGGGTCTTTTCAATAGTTCCTAGCTCATAGTACCCGAAAATATATTCACTTATAAAAATCCATATGGACTCTCCGTTGAAGACCAGCAAGATCAACCAACAGATCCATATAAAAGAGCCATGGACTCATCCGTTGAGGACCAGCAACAAGGACAATCAACCAGATCCATGCCCGAGTTCAGAAAACAACTCTAACTCCTTGTTCCATTTTCTTCCTCAACGCACGTGTGGGTATCTTCGGCGACCCAGAGCCCGAGCACCGTATGGTCAACACCCTCTAGGATCCTTCGCAGGTCACCTAGTGCTTCACTCATAGGCCGCTTCCTTGGTCCCTCATCCACCATACCGGAAGCTCACTATTTAAATCGAATCGAGGATGATCAAGACCTCGATCGACCTTGCTACGTGAGACGTCCTCCGTTGACTCTCCGTCAGCAGTTGCAACTTTATCACTTAGGTCTCCACGACCCCATTCACAAGATGATCAAAATGCTTCCCCAGAATTCTTGACATAAAACAGTCATTTAAAAACAGGTTTCATAAATACAGTTTCTAATGAACTCACATCATTCCACATCATTTCTCGTTATTCCACATTCTTCTAAATCAATTCACTTCGCTTAATCCACATCCAATCATATGTATTCCCATCGTCCTTCATCCATTCTCATCCAATCACATCATATTACATCTCATCACATCTATCCTCATCACATCTCATCCATTCTCATCTACCCATATCCATATCACATCACATCCATTCACATCTACCCCAATCCACGTCACATCACATCACATCACATCATATCCATTCTCATCACATCTCATCCATTCACATCTATCTCGATTCACATCACATCCATTCACATCACATCTCATTCATTCACATCTAACCCGATTCACATCACATCACATCCATTCACATCACATCTATCTCGATTCACATCACATCACATCACATCCATTCACATCACATCTCATCCATTCACATCTATCCCGATTCACATCACATCACATCCATTCACATCACATCTCATCCATTCACACCTATCCCGATTCACATCACATCACATCCATTCACATCACATCTCATCCATTCACATCTACCCCGATCCACATCACATCACTTCACATCCATTCACATCACATCTCATCCATTCACATCTATCTCGATTCATATCACATCACATCACATCCATTCACATCACATCTCATCTCATCCATTCACATCTATCCCGATTCACATCAATAATATCCATTCACATCACATCTCATCCATTCACATCTTTCCCAATCCACATCACATCTCATCCATTTCACATTTATCTTGATTCACATCACATCACATCCATTCATATCACATCTCATCCATTCACATCTATTTACATCACGTCACATTCACATCCATTCACATCTATTTACATCACGTCGCATTCACATCCATTCACATCTATTTATATCACGTCACATTTACGTCCATTCACATCTCATCGCATCCATTCACATCCATCACATCTCATCGCATCCATTCACATCCATCACATTCATTGCATCCCCATCCCATCACATACATTCCATCCACATTACATCACGTCACATCCATTCACATATCATCACATCTCTTCACATTCACATCCACATATATTTACATCACGTCACATTTCATCCACATCTCATCACATCCACATCCACATCCCTTTACATCACATCACATCTCATCCACATCCACATTCATATCTATTTAAATCACATCACATCTTATCCCATCCACATCCACATCCATTTACATCATATCACATCCTTTCACATATCCTCACATCTCATTCTCATCTCATCATTCACATCCACATCCATTTACATCACATCACATCCTTTCACATATCCTCACATCTCATTCTCATCTCATCATTCACATCCACATCCATTTACATCACCTCACATCCTATCACATTCATTTACATCACACCACATCTTATCACATTCATTTACATCACACCACATCTTATCACATCCACTCATATCTTATCACATCGCATTCACATCTAGTAACATTTTCTATTTACGATATCGATGGGGCTTTTCTAAATTTCTGCCAATTGCTTGGCCTAGTTAAAGGTACTTTTTCTCGACGGATATTTTCATATACTTTCTCAGATTTCTCAAGTGAAATATATTCAATATTCTACGTTTAAGTAAAGGATTCATGGGATTTACAAAAATAAATTGTACCGATATTTTCCAATAATGCTCAAAATTCCACTTTTAATAAATACTCATAATTTGAATTATGCTAAAAATTCCTCTTTTTCCATTTAATTTCTTGGATCTCAATTATCATGGGAATTCCTCTTTTATCATAAAATAAGTTTATCTAAAATTTCTCTTTTCTTTAATAAAAATATCCATTATTTCGATATGCCAAGAATTCCACTTTTACTATTTAAATGATTGAATTCCAAATATCATGGAAATTTCACTTTTATCATTTAAATTTTCTCATGCATAAAATAAAGTTATCTAAACTTCCTCTTTAAATAAAAAAATTCATTATTTTAATATACCAAAATTTCTCTTTTTCCATTTAATTACATGGATCTCCATTATCATGGGAAGTCCTCTTTTTGTATAAAAATAAAAATACCAAAAATTTCTCTTTTCTTTAATTAATTATTTATGCATAAATACTAAAAATTAGTTTCCCATGAATTTGATAAAAATCATTCTTTTAACATAGGATGTCCAATCCTAGAATATGGTAGAAAGTCCTTTTTTAGCATTATGCATAAAAATAATATATGTATTATTTTCTAAATATTTTGCCATAGCTTTGATGCTATTACTGATAAATTTTACTTTTTCTAAAAAGATTAAGACTTTGTTATAGAATTAGGATAGAAGAACTATCCTTTATCCTAATTCCAAATTATGGAATCAAATCATAAATTTACCATAATTTTATTAACATAAAAGCATAAAAAGCCATTTTCTTAACCTCTAGCTTAACAAGCTTAGAGATTGGTTTTGAACTAAGAATTTATCAATGAGAAGCATTCATTTGCTAAAGAATTAGTCATAGGAATGACTATTCTTTTGGGAGAGAGAGATAAACATAAAAAGCATTCTAATTAAGCACAAAGATTAACTTTTTTATGATCAATCATTAGAATTCTTATAGAAAGCTTGATTTTCATTGAAAATAATTAATTTGAAAATTCTTAAGCTTGAGAGGGGTTGAGAAGTGAAAGCATTGAGAATATTAATGAAAACCATGAAATTACTTCTTACCTGTAGATTTGGCTTGCTTCTTTATCTTAGAAGAAGGAAGCCCCCAACCAATAAATTGGTTTAGTATGTTGAGAAGAAAGCTCCAAGGATTGTTGAAGAGAGAGAGAAGCTCCAATCTCTCCAAAAGTAGAGGATTTTTAAGGGATAATAGAAAATATCATTAATTTAGAATAATACTGGCATGGTATAGTTCAGAGATTGTTTTTACAAAACACTAAGGATCTATTTATAGGTGAGGGAGGCCACTAACCAAGTCCAACTGGGTTCTAGAATTTTCCAAGTTTAGTTTGACTCAATTTGGACAAGATTTGGACCAGTTTGGCTCCCTTTTTGATTTGGTTTGATCCAGGAGAGAGGAGAGATAAAAATATCACAATTTTTTTGAATTAAAAACTCATCCACATGTGTGAATTAGGCACCTACCTCAAGAGTCCCCCTCTCCTTACCAAGGTGTCAAAAATGCATCATTATTCCAAAAATTCCTCTTTTATCATAAAATAAGTTTATCTAAAATTCATCTTTTCTTTAATAAAAATATCCATTATTTCAAATTGCCAAGAATTTTACTTTTACCATTTAAATGATTGAACTCCAAATGTCACGAGAATTTCTCTTTTATCATTTAAATTTTCTCATGCATAAAATAAAGTTATCTAAACTTCGTCTTTCAATAAAAATATTCATTATATGATCAATCATTAGAATTCTTATAGAAAACTTGATTTGCATTGAAAACAAATTAATTTGAAACTCCTCAAGCTTGAGAGGGGTTGAGAAGTGAAATCATTGATAATATTAATGAAAACCATGAAATTACTTCTTACCTCTAGATTTGGCTTGCTCCAACCAAGCAATTAGTTTAGTATGTTGAGAAAAAATCTCCAAGGAGAAGAGAGAGAGAAGCTCCAATCTCTCCAGAAGTAGAGGATTTTTAAGGGGTGATAAAAAATATCATTATTTTAATGTAATACTGGCATGGTATAGTTCACAGATTTTTTCTATAAAAGACTAAGGATCTATTTATCCATTTTAGACACTAGGAGGATTTTTATATCTAAAGATATCTTAATTTAGGATTATCTCTCTCTAGACTTCTCTCTCTCTAGGCTAAAACAGGGCAAAACAAGATCTTTCTTCTGTTTCAGAGAGGGGAGTAATTTCAAGAACAGAAGGGGAGGTTCTTACACCTTTACACCTCAAAAGCTGGAGAGAGGAATCTTACATTGTGCATGCTTGAGTTTTAATATGGATTGTGGGTGTATGAGGGAATCATTGGATGGTTTGTTTGCCTTAATCTTGTGTTTCTTGCATGTGGGAAGTTGAACGTGTGCTTGAATCTCTCACGAGTGTGGGTAGGAGTAGTCAATTCTTGTGGGATAGAAGTTTTTCTCTTAGCATTTAAATAATGGTGGGTTAATGCATGCTTAAGGGAATAGTAGCTTGTGGATGCAAATCCAAGGCTTAAGTTGAATAGGAATCGATTGGGCAATAGAGTAATTGAGGAAGAACCAAAATGCATTATCATGCATTTTGGTTGATTCCATAACAAAAGCTATCCAAATCACTTGGAAAAGCTATAGAACTAGCATTTGCAACTCTGGTGCCACTTCTCAAGCACACGAGAACACTTTTTAGGAGAAGCCGTTTCTGCAAAATCCAAGTCAGCTGAGGCTCATGCTGTTGAAAAATAGGTAGAGGGAGAGGAGACACACACACAAGAGCAAACCCTAATGTATATTGCAAACCCTAACCATAGAGGGAAGCCATCTCCCTTCTCACACAATGCAAAAAGCCATAATCCATAATACACACAACACTCTATGAGTTGTGTCCACACACATCTAACCCTAGCTAATGTCCACACACTATGACCAGCTGGACGCGGTCATTTATGTCTCACACATGCTGCTACCTAACATACCAGCACATAGCATAGCTGGCACACACTGACATCGAGCTTGAATCTCAACAGCCCCTCTCAAGCTCATGATGTACTACCATAGATGAAGATGTAGATGAGCTTGGGCTATCAAAGCTCTCACCACTCCCCCTCAAGCTCATCCCACGTACTCCCAACATAGTACGGAAGTACTCAAACTTCTCCCTACTAAGTGGCTTTGTAAAGATGTCTGCCACCTGCTCGTCAGTCTTCACATACTATAGATCCACTGTACCATCCAGCACCTTCTCTCTGACAAAGTGATAACGGACCTCTATGTGTTTGGTCCGTGTATGAAACACTGGATTCTTGGCCAACTGTATACTGCTCATGTGTTGTCATAATGAATGACAACTTTGCCATCAACAATAGGCTCACCCAAATTTGCCAAGAGATTATGTAACCATACTCCTTCACAAGTAGCAATGGCTGCACCTCTGTATTCAGCCTCTGTACTAGATAAAGCAACTATAGGCTGCTTCTTGCTACTCCAACTCACTACGGCACTTCCAAGTGTAAAGGCATAACCACTAGTAGACCTCTTGTCATATGAGCTACCTGCCCAATCAGCATCTGTGTAGCCATGTATATCCAAGCCTTTACCACTCTCATAAAGAAGACCATAATGTGCAGTGGTCTTTACATATCGCATAATGCGTCTCACTGCATCCAAATGAGGTTTTCTGGGGCTCTGCATAAATTGGCTTACTAGCCCCACAACATAACTCAAATCCGAGCGTGTGATAGTCATGTAAATGAGACTACCAACCTTCTTTCTGTACATAGATGGATCATCCAACTCCTCACCAAAATCAGCCCGCAACTTCACATTCTGCTCCAAAGGTGTACTCATAGGCTTACACCCTGTCATGCCATATTTTGCCAACATATCCAATGCATATTAGCGTTACACTAACCATGTACCTGCATGGTCTTTGATCACTTCAATTCCAAGAAAGTATCTCAATTCACCCAAGTCTTTCATGTCAAACTGCCCACTCAACGCTTTCTTGACATGCATCACATCTGTAACATGATCACCTGTAACAATCAAGTCATCCACATAGATGACAAGTAAAACAATCCCATGATCTGGTTTCTTCACATAGAGTGAAGAATTTGCTGTAGAAACCTGAAATCCAAGGGAGATAAGATATCTGCTCATCTTATCACTCCAAGCACGAGGTGCTTGCTTCAAACCATACAATGCCTTTTTCAATCTGCATACATGAGTGGATCTTGGGTGTACATATCCTTCTAGCTGTGCCATATAAACCTCTTCTTGTAGATCACCATTTAGAAATGCATTTTTCACATCCATTTGATGCATTTTCCAACCATTAGCTGCAACCATAGCAATGATTGCTCTCAGTGTTCCCATCTTTGCCCCACTGGACTAAATGTTTCATCATAGTCCAAGCCTTGGGTTTATGCATAACCCTTAGCTACCAATCTTGCTTTATGTCACTCAATGGAACCATCTGACTTGCACTTCACTTTGTAAACCCATTTACAACCAATGACATTTTTATCTTGTGGTGATGCAACCAAATCCCATGTGTCATTATGAACCAATGCGTCCATCTCAACATCCACTACTTTCTCCCATACATGCTTTCCAATAGCTTCTGTATAGCATGTAGGTTCCACATGCTTCACCAAAGAAGTCATATGTGCATAATGCATAGCAAAATCACGATATGTCAACCTGTAAACTGGATATCTGATCCTTTGGGATCTCCGCAATGCATGCGGATCACTCTGAACACCTATCACTCTAGCATGTGGTGGCACATATCTATCCTGCCTTGCATGAGGTGTGCGTAAAACAGGTATGCCAAGTTACTCATCCAAACTCTCTGAACTTGATGACTCATAACCTGTAATTCCAATTCCTTCAACCTTCTTCTTTCCTTTATCCATAGCACTACTCCCAGTGCTCACACTCTCATGCCTCAAACGTCCTGACCATGGACGTACAGTACCACTCTCAGCCTCTGCTGGCCCAGACATAGAAGTAGAACTAGAACTTGCTTGTGGCAAGTTCACATGCACATCAGCATCAAGTGACTCAATGACACCCTCACTCTTTGCTTTGTACCAACTAGCAAGCTCATCAAACACCACATCTCGTGAGATAACAACTTGCCTAGTTTGTGGATTGTAACATTTGTATGCCTTATGATCCTGTGCATATCCAACAAACACACACTTTTCTGCCTTAGGATCCAACTTCCTCCTTCTCTCATCAAGCACATGTACATAAGCTATGCAACCAAAAACTTTGAGGTGTCCAATGTCTGGCCGAAAACCTGTAAGCCGCATCTCTGGCATACTTCCATGTATGGCTACTGTAGAGGTGTCTTATTCATACACTGCAGTAGCACATGCTTCTGTCCAATAATAATCTGGCATGCTCTTTTCATTGAGCATCACCCTGGCCACTTCACAAATGACTCTATTCTTTCTCTCAGCATATAAGATGATGTCCAAAGGTTTTTGGCCATTCATTTCCGGCACTAAGGTTATTGATCAAACTAAGGCTGAAGATATTGAAGATGATGAGAGGGCACAAGCTCTTATTCATCATGTGGACCAGCGTCCGACTGCAAAAGAGAAATGGGATGAGCTTGACAAGCTCTATGGAGCTCGTGGTAAGAATTCCAAGATCTCACTTAAAATTGAATTTTTCAGCTTGGAGCTCAAAGAGGGAGACGGCATTGGAGCCTTTATCTCTCATTTGAAGGGCCTTATGGCTCAACTTGCATCAGTGAATGCGAGAATGGATGAAGATGATGCAGTGGCTATTCTAGTAAAAGTAGTCAAGAAGGTGTGCCACCCCACCTTAGTCACCACCCTGAAGAACATACCTAATCCACCCTTGAAGGAGTCATTCAATCTTGTCTTGATGAAGAAAAGAGGCCAAAGGGAGGAGCTGAATCTTCAAGTGTAACAACTTCATCGAATATCGAACAAGCTTTGTCACATCAAGTGATCAAAGTAAGGTGTGTCCATTGTAAAAAGGTAGGACATTTGGCAAATAATTGTTGGATCAAATATCCCAACAAGATGAAATGTAACAAGTGTAAACAAACGGGACATATCACTTCTAAATGTCCTAACAAAGAGTCAGAGGCTAACTTTGTATCAGCTTCTAACTCCACTGAGCACTTGTTTTAAATCTCAATGTAACAACACCTATATTCCTAACCTTGTACGCCTAATGTTATAAAGGCAACCTATGTCCAATACCACCTATTCCAATTCTTTCTTGAGGGGGGGTATTAAAAGACTAAGGTCATGTAAAAGGGTAGGAGAAGGGTGTGTGTGTGTGAATGGACTTATGGTCCACTAGCTCACCTATTTAAAGGCAAAGCTAGAAGGCATTATGTAGAGTGTAAAGGCCAAGTTGTATGCATAAGCAACTTAATAAACAAGATTTATTTTTGTATTTTTGGGTCTCTCTCCCCTCCGCTCATCTTGATCTAGCATAAGCACCACGTTCTCTCAACAATTTCAACTCCTACTCTCCAGAGAGCTGATCAATGAGACAGTTAAGATCAGTCATATGCATGGCAATAGATGTCTATTTAGATTTTTCTAACCTATACAGATGCTTCGTGAGAAACAGTCTTGCTATGCTACATTGGTCTGACCAAAAATAGCTTTTACTTGAAGCCAACCTTCATGAGCACGAAATGCTGAGCTGACCTAATGTATTTGATTATCGCTAAGACCACTTATGATGAATGATAAGGCTTTTGTGCTATTTTTGGTCCGACCAATGCAGCAAACCAAACTATTTCTCAAGAAGCGAATCTATAGGTTAGAACAAGCTGAAAAGATATCCATTGCCACGCATATGAATGATCTTAGGTGTCTCATCGATCAGCTCTCTTGAGTAGGAGTTACAATCTGAGAAGAAGAAACTATTTTTGTGCCTCTATGGAGTATGCCTCCAACTTTTGAACAATGTGTTTTAGTCATTTCAAATCAACCTAACCTCATACTTGTCTTAGCAACATCTTCTTTAATCTTAGAAGAAACAAGAATGGAGGCAAGTTCATAATCTTCAACTGCACCTCAACTATTGGGTGAACAGGCTTTGATTACAGATCAAGATAAAAAGAAGGCTCCAAGAATCTGCGGTTGTAGAAAAAAGGGACATATGATCAAAGATTGCAGGAAAAAGAAGAGAGATGAAGAGAAAGAAAACTCCACCAACACAGACAAAGACAAAGACAAAATCAAAGTCAAATCTAAGGATGAGGCTAATCTTATTTAGATTGGGTCTTTTAGTTTGTTTGTTAAAGTATTTTCTTTGTGGTACTAAGTGCCTATATGATTCCTTGATCTACACACCCTGCATGGTATGTATGTAGATCAAGAGAGCGTTTTGAGAATAGGTTGATCTACATCCATTACTTAGTGTGTATCCATAGAAGATTCATTGCCCACACACACATTAGCATACAAATAATGAAGTTAATACACCTTCAATAATGCTTAAGGAAAGCAAAGACTTCAACAAGAATAAGAAAAATGAGAGCTTTCATTACATTAAGGGCTTCAAACATAATATAGTTTGAGCCAAAAGAAGTGCAATGGTGAAGGACGAGATGGGAGATTAGCTATGGATCTCTAGAGTGCTCTTTGCCAGGAAATCTCAATAGGTAACTCACATAAGCTCTCAAATTAACAAGATCTAAGCTCCAAGCTAACCCTCTCTTTGCATAAGCTGCTTTTATAGAATTTTTACAAAACTAGCCACACTAGGCTGCCCAGACACTTGATACAATTAGAGGGTTAATTTACAAATTGGAACTCAATTTGAGCCCACAAAAATAGAAAATGTATTACAAAAGGATTTTATGTACATTGGGCTTCCATTATAGAGATTTAAACTTCAAAAAATAACCCGTCGATGCTCCCATAGCATATTTCCCACTCTTCATCCCATTGACTCTTTGCCAAAACACTCCAATAGCTCCCAATACCCCTAAAAGGGTTTTCATTGTTGAGGTTTACTTTCTTGTACCTGCAAAGCATAGTTTGTAAGAGCCTCTTGTCAAGCTGTTGGTCTTCTTGAGCATGAAGTGCCCTCTTTGAATTGATTTGGTGCATTAGCTTTGACTTGCTATAGACTTTGACATGTTTGTCATGTTTTTTATCCTCTATGAAGCTTTGGTAGATTTATTCACCAATTATGAATTAGCATGTGTATGTACTTATTGTACAATGTAAGGGTGAACTAGCAAAGAGTGCCTAATGCATAATTTCCAAATGTGGGATGTCCTAGTAAGCATTGCATAGATCAATGCATTTCAAATGATATGTTGTGTGAAATACATCTATGGGTACTTGAGCAATGAGTTGTATCAACTTCTTTAATACTTAATAGCATCAAAGAAGTTGCCCACAATAAGTTAAGTGGCATGTGTAGGAGAGGATATCACAATTTTCACCTCACAATGGATTGTGCTCTATGTAAATTCCTATCTCCATCAATTCATAAGACTTTGACTTTGACTCTTATACTTACCTCATCCAACATGCAGCGTGAGTGACACACACACTTAGTTCAACTCTCTAACTTCAGCACTAACCTAGTAGCTACAACTCGTAATCACAAAGTCAATTAGACTTGAAGCACTAGGACTAATACCAAAGCATGTTTTGGCTTTAGGATGCCCGACTCTTGACTCATATGCCCCCAACACTTTTTCATTGGTGGCGAATTGAACTCTTTGGTTTGCATCTTGGAGTACACAAATATAGAAAATTTTATACATTGTTCAGGACACCTACTTGATAGAGATTTGTCACATTGGACTCCCCTTTTTATATTGAGGTTGTTAGTTGCAATTGGCATTATGATTTCCTCTTTAGTAACTCTTTTTGTTCTTGCCTAAAATTCAATAGATGCCCCAACTAGAAAAGTATTTCATCCACCTCTTGATCCATATGTAGAATTTTGTGTAGCTCAAAAATTGGATTGATAATCTTGAAGAACTATGAAGGCACTATTTGTAGTGGCTCATCCTCTTTGGCTATATTCTTGTGATTGGTGCATGTAAAACATTTATTGGATACTCATTGTTGGTTCTTTTTAGATTCTGCTTTGAAGAGGTTTTGGTTTCTTTAGCACAAAATTTATTTGGGTCCCACTTTTGTTCTTGTTTGATTGATAAAGATTGATGAGAAAGAGGGTTTATGCATTTTCTTGAAGTATCTTTTTGGCCTCCATTCCATCTTAGGCTTTAACTATTGGGGCTTATCTTCTTGTGAGGGTACGTGTTTGGCTTTGTATCAAGGCCTTTGGCAAACACAATTTTGATTGTAGATCATAATAGCCATGTGCACTAGTAAGATCCAATGGAATGATCCATTCCTTGTATGCCCTATAAGTTTCTCTTTTTGCTAGGATCCAAACCAAGTTGCGTATACCCTTAGTTGATATGTGCGATATAGTCTCCTTGAGGATCCATGTCCGAACATACATATTGTTTTTTTTGAGTTGACCAAAGGTTGAAACATTTCTTGGTGGCCTTCTTTATGGGTTTTATTTTCCCTTATTTCTCCATGATTGTTATGTTTTGTGTTGCTGCATTTAAGGGTTGCATGTTGGAACTGTTGTTGTATTGAAAGTCACCTTATAAGCTATGCACTCTGGCTTTGGGAACACAACTCTTTATCTTGACTATAACCTTGTGCTTCCAATGATATTTGATTATAAATCCATCTATTTAATTGCATGCTCCTTGTATCTTGGTATTTTACCCATTTGTTTTCATCACTAGTTCCTAGGTTATATGCTTCTACCATCTTTTTTGGCACTAGGACTTAACGTGATTGTCTTTGTCATGCTCTTGACTATGAATATTTAGGTTGATAGATCTTGCCACCTTGCTACCTCTTTTTTTGTTTCTTCTCATGTGAGCCTTTTATTGAAGATGCGTTGGACTCTTTATTGAGTTAATTTGTAGTTGTTAAGATCAAAGATTGTAGATATTGTGTTGATGCGGTTGGTTCCACCTGTTGGATAAATGTAATCCCAACTCCTTAGTCCAATTTAATATGTGGTTGATAGGCTAGTGGTCAGTGGTTGGTGTGTAAAGCCTACAAATGGTTGGTGCATGTTGTTCATGCAACTCATGCAACTAAAAATAGGGTAGAGGAGTCTCTAAATAAGGTACAAGTCGTGATCAAGGTATTATGTAAGTTTGGTTCATGTCTAATCACAATTAGTGTCTTCTTGTGTTAATCTCATATCAATTTTCTACATATACCAATTTTTATCCCTCATATTCATGATGTCTTGTACAATCTTTGATCCACCTTGAGTATGTTTTGATCAATCTTCATAGCTTAGTTATTATATCCAACATTTGGTATCAGAGCTTGACTCAATTAGGTTTAGTTGATTAGCAAAAATCTTAATCAATTTCTTAATCACCATAGCCAGTTTTTCTCAGTTTGAACCACATGCTATAGTTTGATTCCATGTGTGCACCTGAGTTGATCATACCCAAGATTTTGATATAGGCTCTTAGCTTTGCTCCCACTCTTGCTACAATTTGAAGATCAATGCCCAATTTCAATGCAGCAGCGCGAATTTGTCATCGCCATCAGCGCAGCCCATTTTCTGCAGTTTTGAACCATTCGCCTTCGTCGCTTCGAATTGAGCCAATTCCTCTGAGGTGTTGCAAGTCCATCAAGTGAAGATTGAACACACAAAATCTTGGAGCATATGGTCCACTGTAGCAGCTGCACGCATCGTTTTTCTAGTCGCCTCTTTTCTATAATTTTTGCTCCTCCAACATGGTGATACCTATTTTGATTTATATTGATGATATTTTTACTATTTGGGCTTAAATCATCTATGTGAGAAAGTTCTCAACATTAATCATCATATTTCATCATCATGAGTTCCAAATTCTCCGATAAATTCAACGGAACTGGGTTCCATACGTGGCAAATCAAGGTGAAGGGCTACCTCATGAAGAAAAATCTGTGGAGTACGGTCAAGCCACTTACTGAAGATGAAGCTGGTATTTCTGCTGCAGTTACAAGAGCTACAACGGCTGCACTTCAAGCAAAAGATGAAAAAGCACTTGGTATTATCATTACTGCTTTAGAAGATGATTTTATTCATTATATTGATGATGTTGAGTCAGCTATGGAAGCTTGGGAATTATTAGAA
Organism: Cibotium barometz; assembly: GCF_041138505.1. Classification (NCBI taxonomy): domain Eukaryota; kingdom Viridiplantae; phylum Streptophyta; class Polypodiopsida; order Cyatheales; family Cibotiaceae; genus Cibotium; species Cibotium barometz. The sequence goes on along the minus strand of NC_141096.1, from coordinate 460,573 downwards.
CGTACTTTTGGTGCAAAGGAAAAGCATTCCGAGATCAGTTTGAAGATGCAACTCTTTGATCTAACCATGGAGAGTAATGAAAATTTAGCAGCTTTGATTAACAGGTTGAAAAGCTTAATGACACAGTTGGTTTATGTTAAATCTCCTATTCCTGAAGAAGATGCTATTGCTATCCTGCTTAAAAGCTTACCTTCAAGCTTTAGACAAATTGTGACGGTACTTAAAGAGAAGGAGCCAGTCCCTTCTTTGGAAAGTATCATAAATTCTTTGTAGGAAGAAGACAAGAAGATTACAAAGGATGTGATAGATCCTTATGCATATACTGTTACTACTACGACATCGGCAAAGAAGAAGTGTACTATTTGTGGTCGTACAAATCATCTTACTAAGGATTGTTTCTCCAAACATCCTTGTGGGTATTGTGGAAAGACGAATCATCCATCCTCAAAGTGGTACCAAAAAGATCAAAAGCATGCAAAGGCACATGTGGTTAAAGAAGTCAACCAACAAGAAGAAACAAATCTTTGTTCGTCTCAGTATAAAAGATGTAGATGAGGAGTATGCTTTTTAGATTATGTCATGTATGTGGTTGAGTCAAGACTTATGTTGTTCCAACTTGACAAGTTGTAGAGGAGAGTACACTACCCTATGTTGTTATTAAGGGGGGACTCTTACTCATTGTATCAAGGAGGTTTGTTAGACTTGATTCATGTTTTGTAAGAAGTTGGTCTTAAAGGGGGATTTTTAGATAAATGTAATCCCAACTCGTTAGTCCAATTTAATATGTGGTTGATAGGCTAGTGGTCAGTGGTTGGTGTGTAAAGCCTACAAATGGTTGGTGCATGTTGTTCATGCAACTCATGCAACTAAAAATAGGGTAGAGGAGTCTCTAAATAAGGTACAAGTCATGATCAAGGTATTATGTAAGTTTGTTCATGTCTAATCACAATTAGTGTCTTCTTGTGTTAATCTCATATCAATTTTCTGCATATACCAATTTTTGTCCCTCATATTCATGATGTCTTGTACAATCTTTGATCCACCTTGAGTATGTTTTGATCAATTTTCATAGCTTAGTTATCATATCCAACACCACCTTGGACTTTCCTTTGGCTCATGATAGGGACTTGCACTTGTGGTAGGCTTCTTTGGGATTTTGATTGAAGTAGAACCTTCTAAGTTGCATTATATGTGTTGTATAATGGTTTCTATATGTATAATTTGCTAATATACATGAATATTTTGTATATTACGAATAAATATATTACCTATATTATGATCGAAACATATACTTTTATATTTAGTTGAAAATTATCTCTTTTAGTGTAATTTTTTGATCAAAACATTCTTGACCTACTTTATTACTACTATTTCCACTATTTTCACTGTAGGTCCTCCCATCCTAGCTAGCTACATAGGTAATCATTGAAAATTAAAGAAATATAAAAAAAAGTATAAAATTTTCAAAAACATTAAGTGTTTGTGTGTTTAATCTGCGAAACCGCTCCCTATCGCCAATTGCGTTAGATGAGTAGGTTCATAAAGTATTTTTTAACTGTTAAATTTTATAAATGTTTGTGTGTAAACTGCTCCTTTCTACCATGTGCGTTAGATGAGCAGGTTTACAGAGTGAATATTATTTTAAATGTGAAATATTTTTTAAAATGTCTATAAATTATGTTTTGCTCCCCGGTGCTGCATGCACTAGATGAGCATTAACATCATCGTGAATGCATGTATGTATGTATGTGTGTATGTATGTATGTATGATGTATACATGTATGCATGCATGTATATATGTATGTATGTATATATGTATGCATGCATGTATGTATGTATATATGTATGTACGTATGTATCTATGTATCTAAGTATACATGTATGTTAATCACATTGTCTCTCCATATCGCCACGTGCAATGGATAAGCGACGTAATGATCGTGCTAGCTAGGGAGTGTTGTATTATCTCTTCCCATGGTCTCTAGATGATAAGCTATGCTAAAGTTAAGTTGTATCCCTATACATTGGAAGAGAGCTGTCCAAAACTTTGAAGTAAACTTTGTATCCCTATCATTAACAATCCTCTTTGGAAGGCCGTGCAACCTAAATGTTTCCTTGATGAAGATCTTAGCTATATCTGATGGGTGAAAAGGTTTTCTTCACTAGGATAAGATGGGCCACTTTGGTTAGTCTATCCACCACTATCATGATTGAATCATACCCACCTTGCATAGATGGTAGACTAGTAACAAAGTCCATGTTGATACACTCCCATTTCATCTGGGAAATGTCAAGAGGATGTAATTTTCCTGGAAGTTTGACTCTTTCCACCTTGATCTATTGATAGGCTAGGCACCAAGTCACATATTTTAGAACATCCCATTTTAGCCTTGGCTAGAAGAAACTTTTCTAAACGGAGTTGAGCATCTTGACATATCCAAGGTGACCAGCTACTATGGGATATTCATGAACTTCCCAAAGGATTTTATGCCTAAACTCCTTGTTGTTGGGTACGCATAGCTGTAATTGATAAAAGAGGCATCCATCATCCAATGTGTAGTCCTTGATTATCCTCTTATCTTTCTCTGATTGCATGCTTTGGGACATGATTTCTAGGATCCGTCTAAAATACTCGTCCCTGACACTACAAGACAATGCTGCCATACACGCGTTTCATACACGCGATAAATTACGAGCGCGTGTATGGTCGCGCTTGTATTTGAATAGAATCGGGCGCGTGTATTTTATCATTTAAGTTCGCGTGTATATTTGCATTTATCAATGCGTGTATAAATGCGTTTATATACACGCAGTAATACACGCATCTATACACGCTACTATATACGGATTAATACACGCTACTATACACGGATTAATACACGCTACCATACACGGATTAATACACGCATGGTAAAGAAAAACTGAAGAAAAACTCAATTCCTTTACAAAATTAAGAACTATTTTCTTTAAACCATCTCATAGTACATTACAGTATACATCATTACACAATCCCACTACATGCATTTACAACAATGAAATATATTCAAAAATAAATCATGCATATGAGATGATAGAAATGTCATCAATTTAGAACGTACAGTGATGGATTGGTTAGGGTTCGATCTCATCTTCAATAAGATCCATCCTTGCCAAACGATCAACATCAATATCCATTTGATCAATTTGTAAGGCTACGATTAAATTTATTCCACTATCGATATTCTGTACTCCATTGATAATGGTATCGATGTCCTAATCATCCTCATCAACATCACCATCATCCTCAATGGTAGGGTCATTCTCATGATCATGAGAAATGGCACGATCATCCTCATTATCATGATCATCTCTTATTTCTTGATCATCGATCACAACATCTTCATTGGCATGTTCGACATCATCTTCATTGCGGCTTGTTACATCCTCCATATGCTCCATATCAGTGAATGTATTATACATCACTTTGGAACGTGGTGCAATAGGGATGACGTACCACCATTTAATGTCATGCACCATTGGTAGATAGATAACCTACTCAAATACACATAGTACAGTAATTAATTAGCATATCAAAAGTCAAGGGGTACGCGAGCTTAGATATATATGTACATGAAACACATTAGTAAAAAAATGCATACTTGCTCACATTGTTGTGGCAATACGAGCCTATCTTTCTTTGTTTGCCAAAACTTTGTAGAGTCAATAGTTACATAGCCACTTGCATGGCGTTTTATCGTTGCATCAGGCCCTTTTTCCACCACGTTCATTTGCCATTTGACATCCAAAACATACACAAAGAAGCGACGAAAGTCAAGCCTAAATATGTCTTGGATTATGCCACAATAATCATCCATTTTTCCATTAGCTCCCTCAAAGCTACTAATGACACCGCAATCTTGTGTATTTCTCTTTTCATCAATTCTTTGTGTTCGAAAATGCTTGCCTTCACACCATATAGCATTGAACATAGTGCACTGGACCAAAATAGAAGCAATATTTGTTGTGAATAAATATTAAAAATAAATCACTTACAACTAATGCAAAACATTAGTTCTATGTACCTTTAACATGCATCCTCGTGCATACTCCCATTCTTCCGCCGTGATATGTAGCCCCTCGTCGCTCTCTGCTCTCTCCATTTCCTCATGCAACCAATCAACATGGATATCATTCGGAAGTGTTGCTAGATGCTTAGCGTACGCCTTCCGAGAGCCATGTTGCCTCTGAAAGAGAGCTCTTTCTGCTTGCCTTTTTGTCTTTGCATCCTCATATCTTGTAACCCATCTGCTCATCACATCACTATTAAGGATACAAGTGAAATTGAGATCATCAATCAATGTTCTGTCAATTACTTTACTCTGTCCTTTTCCTTGAGGCACAATAGAGGTCATCCTCAAGTCCTCTTCATTGCTCCATAGTTGTGGCAAAGAGCTGTCCACCTGACCAAGAAATTTTGAAATATATACAAGAGACTCTTGTATCAACCAACCCTCGGCCATGCTTCCTTCAGGCCTTGCACTTTGCCTCACAAAGTCTTTTAAGGTCTTCATGAAGCGCTCTAGGAAGAACATCCAACGTGCATGCACAGTACCACATAAAGCGATTTCGTCCACTAAATGCACAATGAGATGTAGTTGACTTGTGAGAATGGTTCGCGGAAAAGTCTCCTCTACTAAACAAACCACCTCCATTGCCATAACACGCGCATCATCCAACGTGGCTGGATCAATTGCTTTGGAACTAACATATCTGAAAAATAAATAAATAGTACGTTATACCTCATGCACGTTCATTTTGCAAGGTATAATGAAGGGTGATCTGACATGGGTTTTACATACCTCACAAGCTCGCCCATCTTATAAATACATTTTTCAAACTCTTATTTGCACAATGGTCGATGCTAGTAGGTAGTATGAACTGCGCACATAAGAGCACATGTATGTATGGTTTATGGCATTACAAAATTTAATTTCAACGTACAAGACTTGGAAAACACTTACTTGAAGCATCTTGTGCCAATCGTGGGACTTCAACCCATATAGTTGCTCAACGCCTCTTTTCTTAGTTGTTGTAAAGGCTCCCTTCAATGATCTCATGCATCCAGTGGGAGTATGCAAAGTGGTGATGGCCTGCTTTACCTGCTTCTCCTCTTTCTTTGATGTAATCCATGGTGCAGGCGGAAGACGAACGTGCCCACCCACCCCTCGTGGCCAAGCTTGACGCATACGTCCTGCGACCCGCAAGTCCTCACGTGCGCTAACATTGTCTCGTTTACCAATAATATGTTCCCAAATACCAGATCCCACATTCTTGAAGATGTGCATGGGATCAAGAAGATGGTTGATCTTAAGATGGGTCCAATATGGCAGCCGAAAAAAAAGGAGTACCTGCACAAGGGATTGCTCTATGTGACCTTTAATCCAATTAGAGACTACACAAAACAAGATTGAAAAAACATTAATATACCTGTTCATGCCATCTGGAGGAAGAATAGTTGTAGACTCCCAAATACGCTTCCAATCTTTTGCACAAAGTGTTTGTGGAGGAATGTTACTCTTACTAGCAACATATTTAGGATGATCTGAGGGGAGAAATCGATGATGATTATCGAATATGGTCTTACACAAACCGTCAGCATACTCATGTACTAACGAAGGGCCACAAACAGGACATGCATGTTTACCCGATGTTTTCAAACCTGTTAAAATATAAATAAAAGTTAGAATAATAAAGTCAATATGTATAATTAATATATATAGCCAATAGTATTAGAGTAGGGAGGTAATTAGAATTCTTACCAGAACAATCGCTGTATCCTGGAAAGTCATGCATTGTCCACATCAACACTGCTTTTAAGTCGAAGTGTCGAGAGGAGGGAGGCCTACTAATGTCCACCACCACAACACCTCTCCATAGTTCCTCCAACTCATCAATCAACGGTTCAAGATAAACATCCATATGCTTGACTTTATGTTTCCCTGGAATTAGAAGAGATAACGTAAGATGTCCCTTCTTGATCGCCATTGATGGTGGAAGGTTGTAATTCACCAACACAACTGGCCACACGCTGTATGCGGTGCTTTTGAAACCAAATGGATTCACTCCATCCATACCTAGGCCAAGTCTCAAGTTTCTGGGCTCTGTTTTAAAGCTGGGCCACTCATCTTCAATATGCTTCCAAGCAGGAGTGTCTGCGGGAATCCTCCACATGCCATCATCCGATCGATGTGAGGAATGCCATGACATGAGCTCTGCTATGGATTTGCACTTGAACATGTGTTTGATGCGAGGAATTATAGGAAAGTGTCGCAAGACTTTACGAGGTACATCAAAACGCTTCATATCTGTTCTATACCTTGCTTCACCACAAGTGGGACAATGTCGAGCCTCCTTATGCGTCCCACGAAAGAGAATGCAATCATTGACGCATGCATGTATGCGATCATAATCTAATCCTCCAAGAGATGTCACATAGCGCCTCGCTATGTCTCTTGAGGTGGGTAGTCTATTTTCCTTTGGAAGCATGTTTGATAATAGCCTGCATTCAATATCATCAATTATAATTAGTCTTAAATCTTAAACCTTAAACCACTAATTCAAATTTGTAAGTTAGAATGCTTACTTCAATAATGCGTCAAGACTTGCATTGCTTCATCCATAAACTGTTTGTATATTCAGTAGTTCAAGTGAAGCACGTAAAACAGAGAATGTGCACCCTTCAAACACCGGTGTCGATGAAGCCTTGTAAAGATGCTCTTGTTCCATATCATCGTCGTCCATACCTTTGGGATCATCCTTAAAAAGATTCCGCACCATATCATCAAGCACCTCCTCTTCCACAACTTCGTGGGGTGCAGGGCTATTGTCATCCCTTTCCCACTCATCTCTGACAATAGATCCCGAAGCTCCAGCATCATCTCGTAGACGCTTTGCGTGCTCTCGTCGCGCGTAGGGCACCATGTTAGGGTGTGGTACTGCATCCTGCTTCAATTAGAGTTTATATATTACAACTCTATTAATTTAATTTGGATACCATGAGTCATTTGAATACCATCAATTTACATCTACTCACCTCTAAACCTGTTTGATTCCATTCTCCATACATGGAGATATGATTCAAGGTAATTCGACGTGCTCGTACAATGCATCCTTGATATCGATTACACATACATTTGATCCGTTGTCCCAACCACACATCGCAATTACGATGACGCATTGTCTCATCTTCCCCAGAACTGCTTGAAGAGGTTGATGACATCCTATGTACAATCCAGAAAACATAAAATCATAATATGTTTTTAATGAAAGTATAAAAATCACGTGTATTGACGCAGCTATTTCTTAAAAATTGCGTGTATTAACGCGGCTATTTCCTAAAAATCACGTGTATTAACGTGGGTAATTCCTGCAAAACGCGTGTATAAATGCAGCTAAATTACCATACACACGAAGATACCCGCATTTATAAACGCGACGGTCTGTTTAAACTAAAAATAGCCCGCCTTCCCCAAATAAAGATTTTGAACTAACATATCAACACTGCTTTCGTTTTCGCCTCTTCCAACAGAAACGAAACCTAAGTGCAAGGAGGGAGCAGAGAAGGAGCACACACGGGAGGAAACCGAGCAAGAAAGAGGACTCACTTTTTCAGAGGTGAGTCAGTTTGTCCTTTGCCTTGTCTCCTTCCTCAGATTTGTTTATGCTATTTTCTCTTGGCTTTTTGGGTTTGTCTCCGTCCTTTTGCTTCTGTGCACACAATTGGGTGAATGATTCTGACAGGGGCGACAGTGGACCTTTTATAAGGACACTTTGTCGGAGGTCGATCCCTTTGAAAATTTTTTTTGCGCAGGTCACGTGTAGAAACGCGTGTAAAAGCGTGTGTATCCTGTCTGTAGAGTCTGTTCACGTGGATATACACGCGTTTCTGGACAGGTGTATACACGCGTTTTTTGACGGGTGTATACACGCGTTTCTGCACGGGTGTATACACGAGACTGCATTTCCTGTTTCTATGATTTGCAGGCAACACAATTGACTTGAATGATGATATTTGTGTGAGTCAATAGACAGCCCATGATGTACATGAGGATTATTTTTGCAGGTTCTTTATGGATATTCCAGGTTCTTCATCCGATCCATTTGCGTACAGCAATTGGCTGATGGAGATGCTGAATCATTTTGGGCGCCATCCTGGTCCAGTTGAGCTTACAGAGTATATGTATGCCCATCCCCCTCCTTCCATGCCTGGTGTCTATACCCCTACCGCGAGTATCCAGGGCACTCCAGTGCCGTCTATGCCTACGAGTCCGACGAGACGGCATGTAGCTCCTCTTCCACGTCCACCGAGGAGACATACCTCATCCCAGACACACTCACGCACACCCTCACAGCCACCATCACGTGCTCTCTCAGAGCCACCGTCACGTCAGGGCTCACAGCCACCGTCACGTAGACAATCCCCCAGTCGTGACTCCACCCGCAGCAGTAGGAAGAGTGGGAGTGGAGGATGCGGCAGGTGCTTTGGTGGGGGAGGTGGGGGAGGTAGTAGGGCACGCGGTGAGAGAGGAGATAGAGGGAGAAGAGTTAGAGGAGACAGTTCGGAAGAGGAGGAGATGAGAGAGGTGGAGAGAGTGATCTGCTATGATGTGACGGATAGGGACGGGATAGTGATGGATGCGAGGGGGAGGGAGGTAATGGAGTACATGCGTGGGGTAGTATCAAACTCATATAGAAATTGTTTTATTAAATTTAAAGATCAAAATAGCCGATTAGTTGGGGAGGTGATAGAGGCTGTACATAGTCGGTACCCCAATCCCCCACATGCTACATTCTCGGATGTATGGGGAAGGACGCGAATAAGGGAGATCTTAAGTAATAAAAGATCTCACCTTAAAAAACTCGCGTACGATGACCGGCTAAATGTAGCTGCGGGTGGCTATCCTACCGAGAAACCTGCCACCACTGCGCACAAACGCGAGTGGAAGGAGGCAAAGAAACGAGCAAAGGGTGGCGTGAAGAGCAGGCAGCATGTGGAGGCACGAGACGGATCCAGATGGAGACCATTGGATCTTCGCATTTCGGATCTGGCGGCGTCGAGTCATGGGAGGCAGAGTTCGTAAGTATCTTGCCACTTTATTTGATTGTTTACTTAATTCATTGATTCTATGATTGTTTTAATCTTACAAATTGTGTTGATTATGATACAGCGACGGGTTACGGGGAGGAAGCCCACAACCCACGATAATGCGTATGCTCGCCGGCATAGCAGACGTGACATGTGGGCCATCTTCAGAGCCGAGGGACGTATTATGGACGCGCAGTTTGAGATCGCCATGAGACCATACGGTCGACAGGTACTTGAAAATTCTAAACGAATGATTTTGGTTTATTGAATTACATATATATATACTTATATACTATATATTACTTGAACAGGCACAAGCTGCTGATGATCCACCTGTCGCCACTGCAGAGGGTGGACGTGAGCACTACTCATCGGACATTCCGATCGATGTGAGCTCATCTGAGCATGGAGGGAGCACCGAGTCATCATCTGGGTCTGAGTAGTACTCAGACTTATAGTATCACATTCCATATTGAGAATGTGGTTGTATATTTTTTTTTATAAACTGAAGCCATGGGCTACTTCGAGATATGGACTCCCTTGTATATATGTGTGAAATTTTGATAGTAATATTGAATCGTGAATCGATAGTATTACATTCATGTCTGTCTTGAATCGTGTATTGACAATGTATGCATTCATGTCGTTCTTGTCTTAATTTTCCTCGTGCATATGTTCTTCGTGGATGGTCTAATGCACCAAAAAAAAAAATCCAGAGAGTGTTATTGGGTGCTGGAATGCTGGAACAGTATTCAGGCACCAAATAGCACTCTCTGGATTTTTTTTTTGCTCTCTGTTTGCGTGTATAAACACGTAAGAACTGCTAAAAATCACGTGTATATACGCGGATAATCTGTAAAATACGCGTGTATAAACGCGTCAAAACTGACAATTACGCGTGTATAAGCGCATCTAAATTAAAAAAACGCGTGTATAGACGCATGTATCAACGCGTCTGAGTACATCTGAACTGAACAGAACACGTGTATACACCCGTGTATGAGCGCGTCTGGGAGGTCCTATACACGCGCTTTTACACGCATGTCTGTGGCCGCGATGATACACGCGCTGATACACGGGCCCGCTACTTTTTTTCACAAGTCATTTTTAGCGGCTAGGAGCGCGGGTATGAGCCCGATCCCTTGTAGTGTGAGTAAGTTACCTTTTAGCTTTTCTAATAAGAGATTCCCCAACATATAGAGATAGATGCTAGAAAATATTTCTTGCTATGGGCATCAGCTTACCACATCATCCTTCCCCTTTAAGTATTTGACTTCAAAGTCATATTCAGCCAAAGTTTTCATCCAACACCTTTGCTTCATGTTGAGGTCTCATTGGGTCAGAATCCACTTTAGACTTTTATTTTCTATACTAAGCATGAATTTCCTCCCTATAGTAATAAGTACTATCTCCATAATTTTAGAGCATGAATGACTGCTAAAAGTTCCAAATCATGGATTGCATAGTTCCTCTTGCAATCCTTGAGCTTTCTGCAAGTATATGCCATTGGTCTTCCCTTCTTCTTAAGGACTCCACCGATTGCTAAGCCACTAGCATTGGTGATTACTTCAAAATATGAATCAAAGTCTAGCAGTTTTAATATGGGGGAAATAATTAGAGCATGCTTTAGTAATTCAAATCTTTGCTCTTAGTCCTTTTCCCATATTATCTTTGCATTCTTCTTCTTCAGCTTAGTAAGGCAAGCGACAATCTTTGTAATCTTGGATTTGAAGACCCTATACAAACCAATGATTCCAAGGAATCCCCTAACTTCTTTGGCATTTTTGGGTTGCGGCCACTCTACTATATCCTTAAGCTTTGCAGGGTCCATTGAGATTCCTTCCCTAGGTATTAAATTTTTCTAGAAAATAAAGTACTGTAAGATTCCTCCCCAGCCTCTCCAGATGTCCAGCATCTTCCCGTGTAATCAAATCCCTCTTTAGAAATATAAAAGATCTTGTTTCTAATTGTTTTAGCCTAGAGAGAGAATATTTAGATTTTGAATATTTTTGGATAGAAAAATATCTTATCTTATTAAAATGATTTCCCCTGAAACAGAAATTCAAAAAGAACTTTCCAATGTGCAATTGGAATTAATTGGAATTGGGTATAAAGGACCTTAGCCTAAGGGTCTAGATTTTCTGAAATTTTTGGATTATGGTACATTTAAGGTTCCTGTGGGCTAATAGGATCAATACATGTGTGGGGAGGAGATAAATCCAATTTGTAAAAGAAATTACCTAAAAATGAGTAAATGCTCACATAAGATGAAGAGTTGAATAAGGACAAGGCTAATAGTTAAAAAAGGGGAGATATTTAGAAGTAAATACTCACATAAGATGAAGAGTTGAATAAGGACAAGGCTAATAGTTAAAAAAGGGGAGATATTTAGAAGTAAATACTCACATAAGCTGAAGAGTTGAATAAGGACAAGACTAATAGTTAAAAAAAAGGAGATATTTAGAAGTAATGATGCATTTTTGACATCTCTGCATGGGGAATTTTCCCTCATGAATGAGGCGCCTACTTCACATGTGCAATTGAGTTTTAAAGCTTCAAAAATTGAGATATTTCATCTCTCCTCTCTCCTACTTCAAGTCTAGTTGCAAAAAGTTAGCTCAACTGACCTAAAAATGGTCAAAAATTGACCAAACTGAATTGGAAAATTCTAGAATCAGTTTGTTTGGTTAGGAGCTCACTTTTTCCTATAAATAGAGGCCTTCCCCTTTGTTGAAATTAAATAGTGTTTATGCACTGTTACTCTACTCCACCCAAGTCAAGAACTGTGAATTCATTAATAATTCACTAGTTTTTGACATTTTCCTCTTCCAAAGATTGGTGGCCACTCTTGTTCAAACAAGAGTTGAGCCCTCCAACCATCAAGCCAAAGGAAAGCTATCAAAGTCATTAGTAAGTTGGTGACTCTTCTTTTTTTTCAATTATTTTAGGATTTTTATGGTTTTAAATGGTTTTTATGCTTTATGTCTTCTCTAAAAATGTTATGCCTCATTATAAAAAGGCATTCGCCTCTCTTCTCTAACAAAACCAACCATTCTCTATCATAGGTGAATGGTTAATTGATTAATGTCAAGTTTTTATAATGTTTATCTCAATTAAGTGAAAAAATATTTACTTTAGGATAATTTCAATACTTTGGTGCACTTTTAATTAGTTTTAAAGACTTAGAAATTTAAAAAATGGTCAACCATACAAAGGAGGTTATGGCAAAATTTTTAGAAATTAGTGAAATAAAATTTATCTTTTATTATTCTAAAAGAGTAATCCTTATGGTTTCTATATTCTAAGAATTATTTTTTTATTTTCATGCATAGAAGTATGCATAAAGGATAAATTTTTATATCAAAAGTGTTACTTTTATCATTTTTTATTTTCATGCATAGAAGTATGCATAAAGGATAAATTTTTATATCAAAAGTGTTACTTTTATCATTTTTTTATTTTCATGCATAGAAGTATGCACAAATGATAAATTTTTATTATAAAAGTGTTACTTTTATCATTTTTTATTTTCATGCATAGAAGTATGCATAAAGGATAAATTTTTATATCAAAAGTGTTACTTTTATCATTTTTTATTTTCATGCATAGAAGTATGCATAAAGGATAAATTTTTATATCAAAAGTGTTACTTTTATCATTTTTTTATTTTCATGCATAGAAGTATGCACAAAGGATAAATTTTTATATCAAAACTGTTACTTTTATCATTTTTTTATTTTCATGCATAGAAGTATGCACAAAGGATAAATTTTTATATCAAAACTGTTACTTTTATCATTTTTATTTTCATGCATAGAAGTATGCATAAAGGATAAATTTTTATATCAAAAGTGTTACTTTTATCATTTTTATTTTCATGCATAGAAGTATGCATAAAGGATAAATTTTTATATCATAAGTGTTACTTTTATCATTTTTTATTTTAATTCATAGAAGTATGCATAAAAGATAAACTTTTATTATAAAAGTATTACTTTTATCATATTTGATTTTAATGCATAGAAGTATGCATAAAAGATAAATTTTTATTATAAAAGTGTTACTTTTATCATATTTCATTTTAATGCATAGAAGTATGCATAAAAGATAAATTTTTATTATAAAAGTGTTACTTTTATCATATTTGATTTTAATGCATAGAAGTATGCATAAAAGATAAATTTTTATGATAAAAGTGTTACTTTTAACATATTTAATTTTAATGCATAGAAGTATGCATAAAAGATAAATTTTTATTATAAAAGTGTTACTTTTATCATAATTGATTTTAATGCATAGAAGTATGCATAAAAGATAAATTTTTATTATAAAAGTGTTACTTTTATCATAATTGATTTTAATGCATAGAAGTATGCATAAAAGATAAATTTTTATTATAAAAGTGTTACTTTTATCATAATTGATTTTAATGCATAGAAGTATGCATAAAAGTGTTACTTTTATTCATAATTGATTTTAATCGGAGATCAACGTAAATGAATATTCCTCAAGAAATCCATGTTTTTGAAATTTGTAAACAAATATTCGTGGAAAGAAATTTTAGAAAAAGAGAAACTGAGATAGTACCTTTCGAGAAGATAATTTTAGGAAGAACCTTTCCAGACCTAAACTTTGACTCAGACTATTGACCAAGACCTAATTCCTACGTCAGTTTCAATCAATGACGATGTGCCCAGTTTAGGAAAAATGTACTCAAATCACCCACCGAATCTGAAACTAAGTTAAGACGTGATTTTGATCTGAGGATCAAGTAAACAGAAAGAATTCGAGAAATTCAGTTTAGAATTGAAAACTGGATCTAGAAGTATTGAGATACAGATTTACGATATACTCATGGTATTCAAACGAAAATCAAAACTGTAAACTTGCATAGAAACCCTGCCTTCTTAAAAGACTGTCTTACACTAGAATGCTGGAGGGGGAATTTGGCATATATGTTTATCTAAGGGAAGTTCGGTTGCAACAGCTGGCGGGGAGTGTTCGAGGGACAGCTCACGCGGCAAAGCCTGCCAAGGTCTTGACCAGCCTCGGTATGGTTAAAAATGGTGCGCTTCCGGTACGATGAACGAGGGCCGATGAAGCAGTTCCTAAGTGAAGTGCCAGGACACCTAAGGAGGATCCTGGAAGGTTCTGACCAGGCGATGCACGGGCTCGCAGTGCCGAGGACATCCATGCGTATGTTGAGGAAGATATTATATGATGGACCTATGTTTTTGTAATCTATCACTGGATCTCGTTGTTGACTCGCTGGTCTCAACGGAGAGTCCAGAGTGATACTGTTTTGTTGAGAAACAAAGACTCAATGAAAATTTTGAAGTATGACATGTATAACCCGTAAATTGTTTATCAAGGATTGTTTTTATTAAAGTTTTAATAAAGAGGTGTGTGTGCGTATCTGTTTTCTAAGGCTAAAGTTAAGAAAGGCAATTCAATTATGGGTGGGTAAGTACTTGTTTGGTTCCACCGATTCCAGTGGTAGGGTGGTGGCTAACCCATGGGTCGGATGGGTTTAGGTTGGAATCAGTGGAGTTTTAATAATCAAACTGAAAAATCTTAGGATTATGCCATTAGGAAAAAAGGGAGCTCATTTTGGGGCCTTTTACGGTTTGAAAAAATAAGCTCTCAACCAATCAACAGAGGGCCAACGTAACGTTGGAAATTCACAAAAATAAGAGAAAATAGATAATGTAGGTACAAGCGTGCTACATTAATGTGGAGATTGGTTTTTTATTCTCACAAGATCTTTGGACATGAAGATAGAATCTAGTCTGACATTTTCTCTGACAAGGGCCTTCCCGCTTCCACCTTCCTTTGAACTTTGAAATGTTGTGCTGCCTTTCCTTCGAAAGGTCTACCATTCTACACCACTACCTCATTGTGCAGCAACGTCTTCTTTTTCAAAACTGCTCCCTTGATCCTGTTTGGCTTAGAGTAAGATGTTTCTTGTCAACTGTCTGTCTGTCCACTTTCTCTTTCTTGAAACTTCACTTTGTTATCTTGTTTACATTACTTTGCTGTTGTTACAGATTCACAAGGTCTCCGTGGTGAATAAAAACTATGGCCGTTCTTGTGGAAGACGCTCTGTGGGGATGATAATGCTATGAAGGCAGAATTATACCACACATCATTACCCCGTCGACGTGCTTCTTCTATTTCTTCGGTAGAGAATTCAAGTACAGTCAAAACGGAAGGAACTTGGGAAAGGTTTAGTGTTTCGAAAGGAGCATGGGTGCTCATGCAACCTAGCAAAAGAAAGAGACCCCAGACAAAAAACATTTTCTTGGCGTCATGGAAGGGAAAAGTACGAGATTTTAAAATCACCAGAGGGAAGATATCGGTGAAAGAAGTTTTGATTAAGCATGTGTACATGCATAAAGAACTTGTCTTGCGAGACTATCCAAATGATCTTCCGCAACACAGGCCTAATTGTATATTTTTCTATTGTGGTTTTGTTCTTTATGAGGTGTATGGATTTTTAAGATGAAGCTTTCTTTCTTTGCTTATTGACATTCTTGTGTTATTTTATTTCAGATTTATACCCTTCATCGTATGAGACATGGCAAAACATCGATTGTATTCTGGGATTTATAGATGTTTTGCATGGATCGATAGGAGAACAACAATACCAAGGTCGATGTGCAACAGAGCTAGCTCAATCGGGTATATTTTTTACTGATCATTTTTATCAGTTGGCTGGACAATGCTAACACACATGGTGTGTTATGAAAACAAGATCATCTAACTTATCCTAGTCTCATTAAGCACTGCTATTAGTTTACTTTACCCTATTGATTCATATTGCTTTTTTGCAGGTGCTCAAAAGAAGAGAGAGTTCAATAAAATGCAAAGACATTGAAAATTTGAAAATTGAGATAACACAGACTCCATAAACAAAGGTATTATATTCAATAAAGTAAAATTTTGTACAGAAGTGTTTAATTGTATATGTAGAACATATTCTTGACAACCATTTTCTATTTATCTACAGCCTGATCCAGAGGTTGCTCTACATGGTCCAAGCTCTCCGTATCATCTTTTTTTGGAGAATCTGTTTTCTGCTACTCCATCCTGTCCTGTACAATCTCTTGGTGCTGCTCCATTGTCTTCTCTACTACCCCTGGAGAATCTGTTTGCTGTGCTGCTCCATCTTCTCCTCAATAACATCAGCAGCAGGTCCTTGTTCCTGTGGCTTCTCCTCATCATCACTAGGTCCTTGTTCCTGTGGCACCACATCAGCATCATCTGTGTCATCAAGGTGTATGACACCTTCTCGGACTTTAGAGATCTCACCCAACTCGACAGTAGCTGGTACAATAGGTTTGGGAGAGGCATACTTCAAAAACTTCCAAATTGTATCAGCTCTGAAACTATATATATAGTTCGAGCTGAAGCTATCTTCTCTCATCTGCAATGGCATATGATGATTTAGAACACTTTGTACCAATATCAATTATTTTGAAGCTAAATGAAAATTATTTTTCCTTATAAGGTCTGGCTGTCCTATCTCAAAATAGCTTGAAAGTATATATTTGGCACTGATCAGCACTCTCCAGCAGCCCCGCAGCTACTTGAATCATCTTGTTGTGGTGTCTGTACACCAGTTGGAAAGATATGTTAGAAACTGTTAACATCTGAACAAAACAAAATTATTCAAAGGCATAGCATGAAATAGACATCAGTAGGGGAAACGACTTTCTACCTCTAACTTTATTGGCTCTATTGAATCCAAAAGATTGACATTAGGAGGACAGTGATCCAATGCATCTAGAAACCTTCTAATACAACTGCAATACATATAATTCAGTTAGTGTGCATTAAAACAAAATAATAAAGTTTAAAGTTAAAAATAGCACACACACCACTTACAATTTCAGCTCTCTGTGTGTGTTTTTAAGAGAGTTGAATATAAAGCATTGCTTCTGCTGGATATCAATAGAAGCAAAGCTCCAGTGGTCACTGTGTAAGGAAAAAAGCATTAAGAAATCAAAGGCTACAAGAGTTCTCAATCTTAAAGAAGAATCCCAAAAGAAGCAGTCACCCACATACCTATTATGGTATGGAAGTAGCAAAACATCGATAACATCAAAATTGCAGTGTCTGAACCAATTGAAAATATCCATGGGAGTTTCCTTTGCATCTCTTAACCTGGAGGAAATTGCAGGATTAATAATATGAACTATATGTTGTACAGCGTGGTTAAGCCAGCTTCTCATCATGCTACATTAGACCAAACAATAATTAGGGTAGGGTGTAAAGGAGATACAAGAAGGATTGTTTTGCAAACAAATGTAAAATAAAAGACACTTACTAGAGCATTGCAAGAATGATAGTATCAGAGCAATACTCATTCTTATGAGCCAATGCTGCCAAGCATGGTTTTGTTAAGTCAAAATTATTCACTGAAGTTTCATCCTCAATATGGACAACTATGTTAGGGCCCCAGCTCCTGCAACCTTCTTTGTATCTGCAGCTCCCTCTGTACAGTCTCCACATCTATAATAGATTTGGATTCTTTTATTTGCTGCTTCAGTGACTCCTCATAAGTAGCTTCAGTGACTCCTCATAAGTAGCTTTCCCTCTGGTGTTCTTTGATGAGTGGGTTACTTCAACAACCTTAACCTCATCTATCTTCAACTTTCTTGCAGGTGGAATTAATAATATGTCTCTCATCTTGATGTCCTGCCATACATTGCATCTTCAAAATATTTCTCCAAGTAATCCTCTGTCATTTCCTGTAAGGAAAGAATGGCAGTCCTGTTCCACCTGAAACCAAGGTGCCAACTATCACATATGTCTTTCACTAGTCTCTAAAAAGGTACCTTGGGGATTGCAAAGCCTATAGCTTTCTATTGCTTCCTGATCTCCTTTAGCACACCTGCACCATGTTTCAATCTCTTGGCCTTTTGCTGGAGAGCAGGCTCATTGGCTTCCCCTTCCTGCCATGTGCAACTCTTCCCTTTGGAGGCACACTAAATTCCTTGATACCTGCCCCAGCTGCTGCTGCTGCAAGCCCTGGCCCCTTGTCAGCACTCCTTGCAGTTGACTTGGTTCTAGCCATCACTCTGACAAGCTGCACACAAAGCAATGGAAAGAGATTACAGCCATGGAGAACATGGAATGATACAAAAAGGCAATGACAGGGGTGGATGAAGCAACATTTATAAATTTGCAACAAAACGGGATTTTGACTGTTTGAAATTCCTAATAGCTCACTCTCGCGTTTTCCTACAAATACTTGAAGTAACATGTTGGTACATTCCTACAGTGATTTCTCTGTCTTTACAACTAAATACAATATATTAGGAAAAAAGGAAGCTCATTTTGGGGCATTTTAGAAGAGAGAGAAAATAGGCTCTCAACCAATCAAGAGTGGGCCAACGTTACGTTGAAAATTCAACAAAAGAAGATAAAAATAAGAAAAATAAATAGTACTGTATGTTCATAGAAGCGTGTCACATTAATAAGGTGATCCAATTTGAATCTTTAAAAAATTTATTTTTTGTGTAGAATTTGGTGATTCTGACACTGCAAACGCGTCCGGAACGGCCCAAAACCCCAAAAACGGCACTTGAAACGCTGGAATCGGACATCCGGAGGCCCGGAAACGGCCAAAAAAGGCCCCAAAAGTGAATTTGCAACAAAACGCGATTTCAGCTGTTTGAAATTCCTAAACCCTTCTCCTCGCATTTTCCTGCAAATTTATGAGACAGCCTGCTGGAACATGCCTTCAGTCATTTCAACCAGCCCAATTCAAAAGTCTTTCTGCTTGTGGTATTTATTCTAATATCTAAGCTACATCACATCCCAAAAGTATGTGTTATACTATTAAACAAGAAGATAACGATATAGAGAGTCTTACTGACCTGGAAGCTATCTATGGGTGTGCTGTGCTGTTGATGAGTACCCTGTGCTAGGGATGAACTTGTGCTGCTGGTCAGGATGCTGATGGTGCAGAGTAGGGAGGTAGGGAGGCAAGAGAGCTGAGAGGGGAGGGCCAAGACAGGAGAGATTAAACAAGAGGAAAAAGATTAGTGCAAAATACAAAAAAGGCAGCTACTAAATGATGGAGCCGTTTTTTCACACGTGTGGATGGGACCTAGATCTCTTGGAGTTTGAAACTTGGCACTGTGAATGGGACACTTTTTGCCTTGGAACTTGTGCCAATCATGATTTCATAATCAGTTCCATAACCACTCTTCCCTCCCCGTCTTTCATCCTTGCCAGCACCCTCCCATCATCCTTTTCCTTCCCTCTCTGATCCCTTCCTACCCAACACACTCCATCCAGACTGCAACCTGCCTGAAGACTACTACCACTGCCAGATCTCCAGGTTACCTAGGCTGTAGCTCAAGTTTGGGAGAGAGCAGAAGATTCACCAGTGCAACTCCAACAGCATGGAAAAGGAAAAGAAAGGTCAGAGTTCTATATCCTTTTCAATATTTTTTGATATATATTTCTTCCATCCATAGAATTCTTGATGTCCAGATATCTGGGCGATTTCCATCCACCACATCCCATATCCCAAATTTCCACATCCTAGTTTTATATTTGCAACAAAACGCGATTTTGGCTGTTTGAAATTCCTAAAGCTTTCTCCTCGCATTTTCCTGCAAATTCATGAGGCAGCCTGCTGGAACATGCCTTCAGTCATTTCAACCAGTCCAATACAAAAGTCTTCCTGCTTGTGGTATTTATCCTAATATCTAAGCTACATCACATCCCAAAAGTATGTGTGTTATACTATTAAACAAGAAGATAAGGATATAGAGAGTCTTACTGACCTGGAAGCTATCTATTTGATTGGAGATGGATATTAATAAAACCTAGAAGTTTGCAACAAAATGCGAGGAGAGTGCTTAAAATTTTCCAAATAGCCCTATATCGCGTTTTCTTGCAAATTCCTATATTTATTTTGGTTTTCATTTCTTCCTCATTGTTTTGCTTTCTTTGGCCCTGGGGAATTCTTCCTAGTATCATCTACTGTCCAGGAATCTTTGAGGTGATCCTAGCATTTGATTGGAGATGGATAGCAATAGAAATGGAAAATTTGCACAACAAAATGCGAGGAGAGTACTTGACATTTTCCAAATGGCCCTACATCGTGTTTTCTTGCAAATTCCCTTTTGGTTTTCACTTCTTCCTCATTGTTTTGCTTTCTTTGGCCCTGGGGATTTCTTCCTTGATGATGAGAAAAGTTTTTGCTTTGGAACAGTTGATTCTCAGGCCCCTCCTTTCAAGAGAAAGTTGGACTTTTCTACTGTATACTTAGACCACAGCAATCACCAGGTGAGTCATGTATGCTCATGAAGGGAGTTGTTTGGTGATATCCTATATATTCCCTGATTACATATGTCAGCATATAGAATTCATGATATATAAATTTTGGTTCAGGCAAAAGGAAGAGACTGGAGCAGAAAGCTGAGTCTTCCCTCTCAAAACAAAAGGAATCAGAAGAGCACAAATCTCCAGATTTGCTCCTATTTGACTTTCTTCACAAATGCAAGGCTCAGAGGAACTTCCACATATACCACAGTATTTTCAAAGAGGGAGTTCACTATGAGCTCTGTATTGGAGCATCACAGAGATTTTCTTTCAGATCATTGGGATACCTTCAAACAACTGACAGAGGCAGGAAGAATTGTGGAAGGTGAAAAGGTTTTTGTGCATATAAATCATATTGTCTCCATTGACAGGCTGAGATACCATGTGAATAGAAGATTTGACAGCCTGCCTGAGAAATATAAATTCAACTGTAGCTTGCACACCAGAAAGTGTAGAGTGCTTGAGGAAACCATGGCATTCCTTATGTACATTGTCTTTAGTCAGTACTCTCTAGAAGAGCAAGGGCAGGAGGCTGAAGAACAAGACACATTTGAAGCAGAGGAAAAAGAGGATGTTCCTGTGGCAACAGAAATGGCAGAGCAAGAATTAGATATCACTCTCCAGGAAAAAGAGTCCAATCAAGATCAAAAAGAGAGTTTCAATTGGTAGGCCCTGGAAGTAATAGGATTTAGTCATCAAATATAGCACAAACATTATGTTGAAGTTGAACTGATTTGTACAAAGTCTTTGATCCTCTACCTTTCCCTTTTGCATTTGTCCCATCATCGTACGACACTTCAATACTCTTCCCACACTCAGTAGCTTCTAAAAGCGTTTGGACTCAGTAGCTTCTAAAAGCGTTTGACACTCAGTACCTTATTGGTAAGGATCAATAGTGTGTCTAGCATAATTAAGTAGTATTGATTGAATTTTTTGTGTGTAGCTCATGGATGTATTGATGCTGGTTTAATATAGATCACATGTTTCACAAAAGAAATACTTTTGATGGAGTCTCAAAACATATAGGCATAACACCAAGAGTCACTTGTTCCATAAAATTAAAATCTATTGATTGAGTTTGAAAACATGTGGACATAACACCAATAAGTTACAAACTGCTATTCATGTTTACTTGTCCATTTATGGTTTCTAAATATCTTCGAATCCCTCCATTGTCTATGTCTCTCTGCTGCCATTGAATTGTCCAAAGTTTGTCTTCGTCTTTGCTTTTGGGCTAGAATAAAAGTAAGCTTGACTTTGGAGCTAGCAACTTTTCTTTTAGCATGCAGCCTCTGTAGTATGCCTTGGTAAAACCATTGGAAGACTTCCTTCAGACTATTTGCCTTTTGACTCCCTCCGTAGTGTTGTGTGTGTCTGAAAAATGCATTACGTGCCATGTAGTGAGACTTCTCCATGCCTTCGGTAGACCAAATTGCTGGGCATCCATACTTTTTGACAAAATAGGGAAGGTGGTTGTAGATGATATGCTGTTTTCACAGAGACATAAGAATGCATAGTAAGTTATAAAAAAAAGAGGATCACACTTAAGTAAAAGAAGAAGACAGAACTTTACCATGTAGTGAGTTATATTGCAGGCTGTCCATGCGTCTTTCATTGACTTCCCAAAATGTTTAATTGCCTCTTCAAAGTTCTTGTAATCACTTTTTGTCCATGTTACATTGTCACTGAACATGAAGAGTTGATCAAGAGACCTCCACACCTCTGCCTTCACATTTCGTGCTTCTCCATCTGCCTCATGATCTTTCACGGCATTATGGACTTGCTTCCATAATCCATAATTAATCCTTGAAACTGTTCTACCTTGCCTTACTTGCTTACTACTGTGTTTGGGTCGAGACAAGAATCTTCTTGCCTTAACACCACCAATAGAGGGCTTGATTGGTACCTCCTTGCCATTGGTAGACTTTTTAAAATCCTTTGTGATATGAACATCACCTCCATGCAGACCTATATCAGATAACACTTTTTCTAATGCTTGAAGAGCATCCTTTCTATTTTTTTTGGGACGAAGTTTCCAAGCAAATCCAATATACAAAAATACCAATTTCTCAATAATTCGACATAGACCATGCAATGAGCATATGTGAACATTACATAGTGGAATGTCAAGAATGGCCTTGAAGTCAGGGTCAACTTTATCTCTATTAGGTGCTCTCTTCCACCATTTGGAATCCATTACTTGAGCTGATTCTTTGCAGTAAAGATAAGGAGACTTTGGGTTGCCTCCTTTACTAACGTTATACATGCACTTAAGTGTTTTAAGATCCCCCGCCATGTGCCACTCTACTTGAAAATCACCTTTTCCTGCAACATGGAGATTCTCTCGTCGCACTTGTCTTTTATTTATTCTTGGTATTTCCGTGTGGTGAAACACCCAATCTAGTGTTTCATGGTCTTCTATCTTTACCTGTGATTATAGAAAACAAAAGTCTTACTATAAAAGATTTGAAAACAATGACTAAAATCAAGTACGAAACAAAAAAATGATCATACCTAGAACGAGCCTAACCACCATATGCGTTTCTCTGATTGCACACTAAAATACTTCAAACTCGCTTCAGTCAATGATGTATCAAGTGCTCCATTCATCAATGTAATAGTAATCCTTTCCATTTTCTTTTCATTTACAACCTCACACTCATCCAGTTTGATAACAAATTTCAAAATGCCTTTGCACTCCTCAAATGTTATTCCATAAAACTCGACCCATCTTCTTTGAAGTTGTTGTAGATCTACAAATATATTGTTCCAAGGGTCATACACAGTGGTTCCTTTACCACCATGAAATATTTCTTCAATATGCTTGTCAATCTCATAGTCTTTTTGTAACATGAATCGTGGAAGTGTGGCAGTATCCATGTAAATATTTTGAAAAAGTGCAATCATCAAGTTCAGTGATGATGGATTGTTTATGAGAGGCCTGCACACGTCGTCAAAAGAGATGCGGAATCTTCGGGAAACAAAAAAAAACTAAGGAGATATTTAATGCAAAATCGTGTTAGTTAGACAAAAGATTATCTTATTCCTTTCTGAACTGACAGTTCTGTAGTCCTTATTGACAGTTCTGAGCCACGTTTCCGTATTTTACTATTTTTGAGGTCTTTTAGGAGAGAAATAAATCAAAAAATAGTGAATTTCTTACAGGGCCCCAAAATGAGCTCCCTTTTTCCCTAATGTAAGATTTGAGTAGTTAGACGATTCCCTGATAATTTTTTCAAATAAGTGGATCAACAGCTGTGCCTGATCTTAATCAGGAAAAAAGCGTTGATTTTACTAAAATGATCAAAATTATCAGCGATAGTTTCCTTCTATCTGATTTTATCAGATGAAGGTTAGTTTAGATTATGATCTCGTTAGAAAACTCGTAAAAAAAATCAAAAAGGTGGAATCGTCCCCGCTTTTCAGGCATGGGAATTTTTCCCGGTTTTGGTTTTCGGAGTGACCACCAGCCTAGTCTCGTGCCCGGACATTCGAGGGCGAGGCCCCGAGTGAGAAACCCTGCCTCGCGCATGAGGGGGCTGCTTCCGCTGTCAGCTCTACTGGGAGATCGGTGTGCGGAGGGGGCAGAGGGATCTCACAGTTAGTATCAGAGCCAAGTTGAAAGCTAATAAGGATAAATAAATTCTTATCTGAAATTGATAAAAAGGACTCAAAAAAAGCATTTTTTCATAATGTATTTTCATTCCGTAGGCTTCTTTAAGGAAGAATTTTTAATCAAAGAAATTGTTTTTATAGATGGAAGTTCCCTATTTATCTGGTATTCTCGACCTCACCCAGTCTCAAGATATGACTGCGTTCGCCTTCGAGCATCTCATCTCTTCCGCTTCTACTCGAACAAGCCGAGCAAGACTCACACACCATTTGGAGGATTTATATTTTCCTAACCCAGTGGAGAAACACAGCATAAGTGGTTTGCAGGGCAATATGTCCACGCCCCTTGCGACCGCCATGCAATGTTGTGGGAGAACCTCTCATTGGCTATGATCCTGTTAAAGCTGAAAATGACACGTGGTATCATTCTATATCATTCAACACCTCGGAATTTTAGACTTTCATGCCAAATTTATAGACTCCTTAGTCGATTTATCCCTAAGGAGAAAAGAATAGCTCTCTTCTTCGGAGTTAGAGAACTTATGTAACAGGGTATGACTATGGCCCAGTATGGTCCTCTTATGCGTCCCCCGAGGAGATTTTGAATTTTGGAGCCAAGCTGCTCTATGTATATATTGCAACTTTTATATAACAATGTTTTCTAGAGAAAAATTCCCTGTTGTATAAGTGATTATTTATAGACGATCTGATAAAGAAAAATCCATTATCGGACATATGTCATAGATCTCCAATAAGATCATTGTCTTGTTTAAGAAATTGTTTTCCAAAACTCTTAAGTCTTGGGATCTCGGGGATAATATCAAGATAAAAATTTAATAATATATAAATTTTTGGCAGAATCATGAGACGAGGAAACCGTGGTCGTCAGCCAGACCCTATCTCTGAAGATGATGAGCTTGACCTTGATGTTCGCAAGGCTCTTCATAGGACTCAGCCAGGACCCTTCAAAGGAGAAGGGGAGAACCTGGGCGAGGCTGTGGAGAAATGGGTGGAAGCCATGGAAGAGTATTTTGACGTCACAGGCTACAATTTGCAGAGCAAAATGGCTCTTGCCCAGCTGAAAATAGTGGAAACAGCTAGGGTAGCATGGAGGAACCACTGTGACACCAACCGTCTAGACAGAAATACTCAATCCTGGAATGATCTAAAAACTTATCTAAGAAAGAGATTTTGCCCTCTTAGATTTTTGGAAACCAAAATGAATGAATTCTTAGAACTAAAGCAGGAGAGCAAAACCATCGAGGAATATCACTAGGCCTTTGCTCTTCTACTCAAATATTCACCACCTCTAGATGAAGACTCATGGCCAGGTTCATTCGGGGGATGAACGAACCCTTAGACACATTGGTCAAAAATGCCAAGCCAGTGTCCATGGCTGAAGCAGTAAGAATGGCAAAAGATTTTGCCAAATCCTTTGTAATAAAGGTCCCACCAAAACCTGCACCCTCTAACTTTAAAAGATTCGAAGCCCACGGAAGTACTTCAAACTTTCCACCCCCAAAGAGGCAGCAAGGCCCGAATCAGAATCAGGATGCAGGAAGATTCAGAAGTGAAGGAAGACCCTTCCCCCAGAGTACTTTCTCAGGAACCCCACCTCTTTCAAAAAAATCAGAAGGATGAGCTCAGAACTGAAAATCGATGTTTTGAATGCCAGGGTTTTGGTCACCAGTTAAAAGACTGCCCGACTCCTGCCATGTCAAGAGGACAGGGAAGTCAAGGACCCCGAATTCTGAGACCAACCCCTTCATACCAGTCTAATCAGGGTCCGTCTCGCCCAAGCCAGGAAAACCCCAGAAGAACTCCAGCTCAGCCATCAGCCTCTATCCAGAGTAATCTCAGAACTCACAATTTCAGATGTAGTAGAAGAGGAAAAAGGGCAGATCTATGCTGCAATTGAAAATCAAGGGCCTAACCCGTCATCCATACTCCAGCAGAGTATCAGGGTAAGCCTTTTAAGCTTTTGATTGATTCAGGCAGTTCTCATTCATTTATTTCCCCTGGATGCTTGCATAAGCTAGTCTTAGAACAGAAATCAGGGAAACCTATGCAAGTTGAATTGGCCAGTGGGAAGACTCTTTTCACTCACCATGAGACAGATCTTATCCAGTTCAATCTAGATGGTAATGTAACCGACTGTCAGTTCAAAGTCCTACCTCTAGGGGTTTTTGACGGGATCCTTGGAATGGATTGGCTCCACAAAAATCAAGCTGACATACACTGTCACAATGGAACCATTTCCTTCCATGACCTTCACGGGAACAAAGTCCATGGAACTAGAGTTTCCGGATCCCCAGACCTTCAGTTAGTAAAAGCTTCCAGATTACTGAAAGGACTTAGGAAGAAGCAACAAATTTATGTTGTCAAAATGAACCCAGTAAACTCAAAGCTTAAAGCTAAAGAATCAGAATGGTTAAGCGAATTTGATGATCTATTCCAAGCAGAGCTAACTGAAATGCCTCCAATTCGGAAAGTAGATCATGTGATTGAATTGACCCCCCAGTATCCCTATGCTCATACAAAATGCTAGTTCCTGAAGCCATCAAACTCAAGGAACAGCTTAGGCAGCTTTAGAACAAAGGTTTGTAAGACCCAGTGTTTCACCTTGGGGTGCGCCAGTTCTCTTTCAGAAAAAGAAAGATGGAACGCTTAGACTCTGTGTGGAGGTCTAAATCAGCTGACAGTTAAGAATAAGTATCCTATCCCAAGGATTGATGAGCTTTTGGACAGGCTAAATGGAGCCCAGATCTTCACAAAAATAGATCTCAAATCCGGGTATTACCAGAGGTCTAAATCAGCTGACAGTTAAGAATAAGTATCCTATCCCAAGGATTGATGAGCTTTTGGACAGGCTAAATGGAGCCCAGATCTTCACAAAAATAGATCTCAAATCCGGGTATTACCAGATCAGGATCAATGATCCAGATATACCAAAAACAGCCATCAATACTCACTATGGGCATTATGAATTTACTGTCATGCCGTTCGGATTAACTAATGCCCCAGCTACATTCAATCGCCTACTGCAGGACATCCTCAGAGAATACTTGGATGATTTTGTTCTAGTTTTCTTTGATGACATTCTGATTTACTCAAGGAATGCAGCTGACCATGAGACTCATGTTCGAAAAGTTCTTGAGATTCTAAGGAAGCATCAACTCTTTGCCAAAAAGAGAAAATGCACTTTCTCTGCTGACCACGTTGAATACTTGGGCTTTCTAGTATCCAAAGATAGAATTTCTCCAGATTCCACAAAAATCCAAGCTGTCATAGATTGGCCTGAACCAAAGATAGTGAAAGAAGTGAAAGGATTCTTGGGATTGACTGGTTGGTATAGAATTTTTATACCAAAGTATGTTCTCATAGCTTCCCCCTGACAAAAAGAATATCCCATTTCAATGGTCTGCCAAGCGCCAAAGTGCTTTTGATAAGCTGAAGACCGCCTTGGTAACCAGTCCCGTTCTGAAGCTGCCAGATTTCTCTCTACCCTTTGAGGTAGTAACTGATGCAAGTGGTTTTTCCCTGGGAGGTGCACTCATGCAAGAAGGTCATGCAGTGGCCTATGAATCCCGAAAGCTCAGAACGCATGAGAGGAATTATGCTATCCACGACTTGGAATTGCTTTCAGTAGTCTATGCCTTAAAGTTGTGGAGACATTACCTACTGGGAAAAAGATTTACTTTGATGATAGATCATCAGAGCTTAAAGTGGATCTTTACTCAGAAGGACCTCAACATGCGCCAAAGAAGGTGGATGCAGACCTTGCAGGAATTTGATTTTGAAATCAAGTACCGCCCAGGCAAAGAGAATGTAACACCATATTCGAGAATTTGGGAATCTCCTAATAGTTTGGGAATTCCAAATCAAAATGAATCCCGTAAATTTGGGAATTTCATTAATTTGGAACCTTGAATATTGGTGAAGTATATTTATTGTATATGTAGAAGATATTGATAAAATCTTAAATAGGTGGTGTTAATAAACACCTTATCTTTGGCAACCTCTCCAGCATGGAAGTCTTTAGCCCAATGATTCTTGTAGATTGGCTTTAGCCTTCAAGACAACCTTTGGAGGGATTTTAATTTTTTTGGGAACTTTGGTAGCTTTTGTTATCCAAGAGAAAACAATTGTATCCA
The DNA here is from genome assembly GCF_041138505.1 of Cibotium barometz. Taxonomy (NCBI): domain Eukaryota; kingdom Viridiplantae; phylum Streptophyta; class Polypodiopsida; order Cyatheales; family Cibotiaceae; genus Cibotium; species Cibotium barometz. The sequence continues at coordinate 432,340 of NC_141096.1, read as the reverse complement.
CTCTCTCCCAACGTTGAGGGTCTTTCTTGTTGCACATCCAGTATTTATCCCAGCAATTCTGATATACCTCCTCATCTGTAGCATTTTGTCGACCACAAACTGGTGCCCAATATTGTATACAGATCTTTTGATAGTTGCTTGATTTTTTATTTGTATCAACCTCACTTTGTGCAACACCAAGCCATACTGGATATATTGGATGTGAAGGTCGAACAAGTACAAAGTCGTCTTTCTTGACATCTATCATTGGTTGAAATGCATCTTTTGGTCGCTTGCTGAGAGGACCACAGTAGTGGTCATTTAACTCCTCCAAGCCAAGAAAGTCATCCACATCATCTATGTCTTGAAATAATGTATCACCTTGTGTCCTTGGCCAAAAGTCCATGAATACTCTTGCTTCTTGGACATTTGGAGCTTGAAGTGCATCAAGCATGGTTTTCCAATAATCAATCACTGGTGTTATGAACTTTGTGTACTCTGCTTCAGGACCTTGTACACTTGACCATCTTTCCCAATACTTGAGATAGTCTTTGATTCCACTTACCACCTCTTGATGATCTTTAATATACTCAGACATGGGTAGCAAGGTTGGAAGACCCTTTGGAAGGGTAGGCTTTCCTGTTGTTGAGTCTCTTTTCCATAGTTCAATACCGCCTTCTCTTGGCAACCATTCTACTAACTTAGGATGGATCTTGTATTGCATTAGAGGTGTATCCCCTTGCATGTAGAAACGAAAGTGAAGTGGTTTTGAGTGACCAACATCCTTGGAGTCACATAAGTATCCTTCAATGTAACTCTTGAAGTCTGGTACATGTGTCAACAAAAAAGGAGAAGGCCTTGTTGACTGGCACAATTGAAAATGCCGGATAAGGTGAGGAAAAGTGAATGTCATGCTTGTTCTAAGCTTCTCTGAGAACTTGCTGAACATTGCATCAATGTCTTCATGTGTGTGACCCACCATGAGAAACCCAACTTGGATCATCTTAAAGGTCCCTCGTGCCACAAGCAATGATAAATATGCAAAGAGATAACGGTTTTTGTTTTCTGATCCACAATTATCTAGCTGTAGCAACAAGTTCTCTGGTAGTCGTCTAAAACCTTGTTGTCCATCCTGTAGTATTATGTCCTCCATTTGTGTAGTAGTATGAGAACCTTGTTGATGGTAGTCTAGTGCTTTCCTTGAGTTTAAAGCATTTAGCAACAAAGAGCTTGATCTTGGCATTCCATCTAGTTGTAGATCACCAGCTTCATGCCTGTCAAGTCGCTCCAAGTTCTTGAAACACAGAGACAATGAGGCAACTGTGAAGTTAGGATCATGGGGCCAAAGATCAATTGCAAAGTGCCCATATCTTCCTTCCCCATGTCCATGTGTGATCATGCCTGTCAAGGAAACTGGTAGTTGAGTGGATCTATCTGTCTCTTTTGATCGAACTCTCAACCTCGGGATAGCTATCTTTTGTTGGTCCATCTTGTCATGTATGATGCACAAGTTCTTTTGAGGATTTAGCACTGATGCTAGATGCCATCCATAGTATATGTTTCGACAACTTTGTTGTTGCAGCATGTGACTTCGACGCTTCCTCAATAGTATGTTGCGTTCTTCAAGGCATTTGGTTGCTGCAAGTTGTTCTTTGATCTCTGAGCAGACACTACATTTGGAGAACTCGCTTGTCTTTGCTAAGGTGACATGCTTGAACTCTGTATTCCAAATTCGATTAAATGTGGACAAAGACATTTGCTTACATCCAATAGCATCTAATGTGGCATTCACTTCTCCCCATATGTCTATTTGCTTATAAACATTTGGGATGACCAATTGTGTCTCTCTGGAACCATCCTGCATGGTTCTACTTTTATGTGGCATTTGCTCTGCATTCTTCTCAATAAAGTCTCTCAAGATTGCCCTGCCCATTTGTGTGTGATCCCAAGCTGCTCTAATTGCTCCTTTATTGCCATGCATTGCCCTCCTTACACCATTCTCAAAATGCAACCTATACCTATAGAAAGATGTTTTGGGGATGCCATGCATCCCATACCATGCCCTACCGCATACAACTTTCCCATTGAATATAAAACTGTATTTTCGTGTACCCATATTGTCAATGCGGCATGATGACTCCAAAACATCATAAACATAGTTGGTACGTTCTTCCAAACGTAACCCCCAAAAGTGCCTCCGCAATTGGTGTACTGCATCTCTATCAGCATATTGACAACACTTTGCAGGACAACAATCAATTGTAGCAACAAGTAAAACTGATTCCATTGAGGTTCTCAAGTTCGAAGCTTTGAGAGCAAGAATTCTAGGCCTTCTATTGATCATACAATATGATCTCTTCTGTAAGAAAATGGATTTTGAACCTGAAATAAAGTCCTCAGTTTCCTCACACACATCTTTTATGCTCTCATTTGGAGATGTGAAAGCTTGTGTTTCCTGTTCATGTAGCAGTGGTGTACCATCATCAAATGTGACCTGTTTGATAGGCCACCTAACCAAATTGACGCACTGAAGCATGTCACATGTGTCTGTCCCTGTAGTTGGATCAAGGATCTGATCTACCACCACACCCACATCTTCTTCTCCTAATAGATTAAAGTTAATCACATCATATGGAAATGTTAAGAGAATAATCCCTGTTCCAACGTACTTCTCATTGCCTTCTGTCCAGAGCATCACTTTACGCTCTTTCCAACTTTCACAGATACTTGGAGTGTCCTCATCTCCAACAGCATTAAAATCATTAGAAGGTGGCACCGCATGATCATCATTGACAATCATGACGGCACCTGTAACAACCACCACATCTTTCTTTTCCCACTTTACAAAACTACCCACTGCCTGAATGACCTTTGTTGCATTGTTGTTTGGAAATGGCAAGCAAGCTACATCATTTAGGCAGTTGTCGATAGAAACTGACAAAAATCCATCTCCAAGGACTTGCCCATGGCATGTGTCAGTTGGACGTATTGCACATACTGTTCTAAGTGCAACAACATCTCGATCCATCATCAAATTGACACGATCCCCACAATGAAAGTCTTGGTCCATGTTGCCTGAGTAAGTGAAAAAATTTGGGATTTAATATAAGCGATTGAGTGATCTTACATTCATCATAAGACATTTAATCATAAGAGATTGAGTGATCTTATATTCATCATAAGACATTTAATCATAAGAGATTGAGTGATCTTATATTCATCAAGTAATCACATAGCATTGATAATGAAAACATGCATTAATAGATGACAAGCTGAAGTATACATTGCAAAATTAGTGCAGTATTCCATTTTCCAACATCATAAGAGAGAGAATAAATTTGACCACATGGCCAAAACTTGTTTTCTCAATGAACATGGTAGTATATCCTTGATCTAGATTACTTGAGTTACTAGATAAAAAAGGTCTATGTAGTCATCATTGCTTAGTTGAAATGGATGCTTTGACCATATGGCCAAAACTTCAATAGCCTATAATATATGCACATCATATCTTACTTTAGTATATATGCACATCATATCTTACTTTAGTATAAAAAGTATTCATGGTGTGTGTGATGGTCTACATAATGTTTTAGCCACATGGACAAATTCTCGCATGGCTTATCATTCTTAAGACATGGGTAGATCATCTGTTACTTTTCCATGGGAAGACAATTTATTGTGTGCTAGTGTAGAGAATGTTTTAGCCACATGATCAAATCCTATCAAAGCTTATTGTTCTTATAATATGTACAAATCATATGTTACTTTTCCATGGAAGACAGTATATTGTGTGCTAGTGTAAAGAATGTTATAGCCACATGGTTGAATCCTCTCAAGGATTATCATTCTTAAAACATATGTAGATCATATGTTACTTTTTTGCGGAGGACACTTTATTATGTGCTAGTGTAGAGAATGTTTTAGCTACATGGTCCGATCCTCTCAAGGCTTATCATTCTTATAATATCTATAGATCATATGTTACTTTTTCATGGAAGACAATTTATTGTGAACTAGTGTAGAGAATGTTTTAGCCACATGGTTGAATCCTCTCAAGGATTATCATTCTTAAAATATACTTAGATCATATGTGACTTTTCCATGGGAAGACAATTTATGGTGTGCAAGCTTAGAGAATGTTTTAGCCACATGGTCGAATCCTCTCAAGGCTTATCGTTCTTAAAATATTTACAGGCCATATGTAACTTTTCGAAGGAAGACAATTTATTGTGTGCTAGTGTAGAGAATGTTTTAGCCGCATGGTCAAATCCTCTCAAGGTTTAATGTATTGATATTGGGAAGCACAAATGTTAGTGCATGCACAAGCAATAATTTTGGATGCAAAATTGAATAATCATGTACCAATAGTTGGTATTATGGCCTAAATGTAGTGCACATTGTCAGTAATATACATCAAGAAGTAACTAATATGAGTTGTGTCAAATTAAAAAGTAGATTTGAAAAGAGTAGATTTATCCATATAATGAAAAGTAAAGGTCGTGAAAATAGAATAGCAAGATATGAATCTTATTTTATATGGCATTAATATTAGAATAGCCTCAACACCTCTTGAAATATCTATGTAGACATAGGAACTCTTTTAGCAAAGCAATAAATGATGCAAAATGAGTAATCCTATGTAACTAACTTATTACTTTCTATGTTGTCTTATAAAAAAATATATCAATAAATTAATATTATATTGAATAACATAATATTTTAATATTTATTATTTAATATAATATTTAATAATAACTTATTATCATAATATAAAATAATATTATATTATAATAGTATATTTTGGAATATAATAATATTATAATATTGTTCACTATAGTGGTGGATTTCTTGGAAACTCTAAACGACATTTGAGGCACTAGTTGCTATGGGCAATGATCCCTAATGGGGGTCTAGAGGCAGCACCCTTGGTGGGGGTCTGGGGGAAATGTCCCCAGTCGGGGGTCCGGGGAGCAGCGCCCCCCGTGGGGGTCGCTGGGGGCAACGCCCCCAGTGGGGGGTCCGGGGGGCAATGCCCCCGGGGTGGGGGACGGGGGGCAACGCCCCCAGCCGGCCCCACGGTAAGACCTATGTGTGATATGAAAAAAAATCGATTGCTTAATTCTTATTATGAACTTTGATAAAAGTGATTTTTTAAAGATAATTCCATTTATTGTCAAACGTCCATTTTTTATAAACGTTCTCATTAAATGTGATATATTCTTGAGAATATATGCTTCATTAAAGAAGATATTCTTTAATGATGTGAACCTAAAAGTGATTTTTTAAATAATTCCATTTACTGTCAAACGTCCATTTTTTATAAACGTTCTTCATTAAATGTGATATATTCTTGAGAATATATGCTTTATTAAAGAAGATATCCTTTACTGATGTGAATCTTTTCTAAGAATTTGAATTTGGCCCTCTCTTTCTATCTTCTCTCTCTACGATTTTCCTCTTCTCCTAAAAAGGTACTCTTCTTCTTGCTCGCACTTTCGACCCTGGTTTTTGTTCTTGCTCTCTCTGTGATGTTTTCTCTGCATTACGCCTCACCTAAGCTCTCTAATCAAAAGATTTTGTTGTGCGTAAGCAAGATTTTGACCCTTCATGTATGTTTCATCTGCATATCTACTTCTTTTCATCTTCTTGTTTCTGTCTTCACACGCTAATCAGATGCTAATCAGAAGCGACTTTTCCAGCAAGCTTCGCAACAACAGTCATTCACAATATTGACGCTAATCAGAACTTTGCCAGCAAGCATCGTAACCATAGCCATTTAAAGGTAGGCTCTTTGCCTCATACATGTTCTTTGTTTTCTTGATTTTTTGGTTCATAATACTTAATTATATAATTAATCTTTCTTAATCATAATTAGCCTAGTAAGATAAATGAGATCATATAGTACATTCATGACATAAAAATAAAAATATGGTTAACTTCACACCAGTTTTCTTAAAATCGAGAATGTTTCTTGACTAAGAGCCTACTTGAAAAAACAAACAATGCAGAAATAAGAAAACAAGTATGAAACTAACCTTGATGAGTTTTTCAACACTCTTGTTATGGCAAAGATGCGACCTTGTCCCTTGAGAATGCTTCTGTCTTGCTGATTCTTCTTGTATGCTGCGTTGACCTTGCTTGTATAAGCGTACTTCTATATACTACTTGCACATATGTGTAATCACTCGTTATGCAGAAAATAGTGATCTATCCATGTAGCACAATAGAGACTAATTGGACATTGTAGAATAATTCTCTGTATATGTATGCATTTCACATGAAATGACTTTTTCAAGACACACATATACTTGTGCTTACAAAAGAGGTAACAAAAATATACTTCTGGTTATATGATGCTTCAAACAAAAGTGACTGTGTGGCCAAAAGCCATGGTCAATATGAAAGCTTCTTTCTGAAATAGCCATAGGATATTGCCTTGTGGTCAAATCTTTGTACCTCAACTATTAGACATAACATGTTGTGTCTCTATTGCATATCAGACTAAAATCGGATGAAAGTAAGAAAATCATGCATACTTTCAATGTCACATAATAATATGGCTAAAATCCATGGGCACCTATGTTTGATTGTTACATGGAATTATGGTTAAAATCCATGGACACCTAGGTTATTAAGATGGTTCTTTTTGTGTTTTGATTTTTTTTAATCATCTTATATCCAAGATCACTTGTACATTGAAAGGATTTAAGGAAGTTGGCCAAGTAGAGCTGTCTTCTAAGAGTAAAACCAAACATAGCAAAGTTTTTACCATATGGTCAAATTCTATAGAAGACATCTCCTTCAAAAACCCATGCTACACATAGAATATAAATTATCAAATGGTCACTTTCATGACAATATGTCCACGATGAATCTATGACGATGTCTACATGGAATTTGGTATTACAAAAAAACCAAACATTGTGGCATGAGAGTATGGATAAAATCCATGCTCACTTCTGTATATCCATTAGTGATCTCTAACATTAGTGCTCTCCATTGTCACAAGATTTGTTCATATGGTCAAATTCTACCTTATAATTATTACATTCAACATTTTGGACACATAGGCTTTTGCCTTGTGGTCAAATCTTTGTATCTCAATTGTTACATGTAACACATTGTCTCTCTATTTCATGTCAAACAAAATTTGAAATTATGGAAAAAAAGTAAGAAAATCATGTATTCTTTCAATGTTGCATAATAGTATGGCTAAAATCCACGAGCACCTATGTTTGATTGTTGCATGGAATCATGGTTAAAATCCATGGACACCTAGGTTACCAAGATGGTTCTTTTTCTATTCTAAAATTCTTTTTCAATCATCTTAATTACAAGATCACTTGTATATTGAAAGGCCTCAAGGAAGTTGGCCAAGTAGAGGTGTCTTCCAAGTAGAGGTGTCTTCTAAGAGTAAAACTAAACAAAGCAAAGTTTTTTCCACATGGTCAAATTCTATAGAAGACATCTCTTCAAAAGCCCATGAATATGAATTATCAATTGGCCACTTCCACTATAATAGGTCCATGATGAACCTATGACCATGTCTACATGAAAATTGGCATTACAAATAAACCTTTCATTGTGGCATGAGAGTATGGATAAAATCCATGCTCACCTGTGTTTGATTGTTGCATGAAATTATAGCTAAAATCTATGAGCACCTAGCTTACAAAGATGGTTCTTTTTGTGTTCTGAAATTGTATATGGATCAAGATCACTTGTATATGGAAAAGCCTCAAGGCTAGGTAGAGATTCCTTCTCAGAGTAAAACTAGAAAGAGAAAAGTTTTTGCCATATGGTCAAATCCTATGCATGCATATTATAATCATAACACTATTGAATAAAGTTTTGGCCATGTGGTCAAAACCTAATATTTCTATGCAATATCTTGCCATATGGTTAAATTCTAACTTAAACCCTTTCTATGATAATATTTGGACATACATTGGTCAAATCCTATGCATGCATATGGTAATCATAACACTATTGAGTAAAGCTTTGGCCATGTGGTCAAAACTTGAGATTTGTTTCTAATATATCTTATTTTTTGTACTTATGTAGGTTTATTCAATGCAATATCTTGCCATATGGTTAAATTCTAACTTAAACCCTTTCTATGATGATATTTGGACATACATTGGTCAAATCCTATGCATGCATATGGTAATCATAACACTATTGAGTAAAGCTTTGGCCATGTGGTCAAAACTTGAGATTTGTTTCTAATATATCTTATTTTTTGTACTTATGTAGGTTTATTCAATGCAATATCTTGCCATATGGTTAAATTCTAACTTAAACCCTTTCTATGATGATATTTGGACATACATTGGTCAAATCCTATGCATGCATATGGTAATCATAACACTATTGAGTAAAGCTTTGGCCATGTGGTCAAAACTTGAGATTTGTTTCTAATATATCTTATTTTTTGTACTTATGTAGGTTTATTCAATGCAATATCTTGCCATATGGTTAAATTCTAACTTAAATCCTTTCTATGATGATATTTGGACATACATTGGTCAAATCCTATGCATGCATATGGTAATCATAACACTATTGAGTAAAGCTTTGGCCATGTGGTCAAAACTTGAGATTTGTTTCTAATATATCTTATTTTTTGTACTTATGTAGGTTTATTCAATGCAATATCTTGCCATATGGTTAAATTCTAACTTAAACCCTTTCTATGATGATATTTGGACATACATTGGTCAAATCCTATGCATGCATATGGTAATCATAACACTATTGAGTAAAGCTTTGGCCATGTGGTCAAAACTTGAGATTTGTTTCTAATATATCTTATTTTTTGTACTTATGTAGGTTTATTCAATGGCAAAGAAATCTACTTCGGCAAGGAAGGAGAATCAAATCATTGATGGAGTTAGTGGGGATTTTGTGTGGCCTTGGTTTATGGATGTTTATGACAAAGAAGGAAAAAGGGCAAACAATGTCCTTTTATATGCTTCAAAGCTTGAGGATTCAACATATGATCAAGTTGGGATCATTGAGGGGTTGATGGTGGATGGATGTGCTGGGAAGGAAGGGATCCCATGTATTGTAGTAAAGATCAAGGGAAAGAACATTGAATACAACCTGGATCCCTTATCTTTTCAATCTACACATATAAAAGAGGATGAAGTATACTCTTTGAGAGCAATGGGTTGGAGCCTCCCAGAGGAGATATCAGGCACACAGGACATAATAGCTACATTTGAGTCTATCAAGCATAGTGAACTTCTTTTTCCTACAAAACATGGTGTTCGACCAAAGAAGAGGACAAAGATTCAAGATGCACAAGCACAATCAATAGCTTCAAACTCGCAGGCTCTTGGTGTGAGTGTACCTCCTAACACTCCTCTAGACAACACAAACCAATCTTCAAAGGCACAAGTAATCCAAGCAACACCTTTGGTGTCACTTGAAGTCAAGGGTGTTGAAAGAACCTTTGACTTTCCAGACATGGTTAAGAAGAAGGGTAAAAAGGATGGTTCAGGATTTCACATGTTTGAAAAATACTTTCCATTTGGCTCAACCACACAATTTCCTATTGATGTTGGTAGATGCTATGAGGCACCACCTTTATATGCCTATAGAACACTTTGTTGGGATTATGTGCAAAAGTTGACATCATCTTTTGTAAAGAATCCCATGAATCCAGCAACAGTAGCATACCTCATGCCCTTTTTGGAGGAGAGTGATGTGAAGCGACCCATGCATCGTGACGAGGTGGAAGTGGATAAGCTACATTCTTACTCCTATTGGATCATATCAGGTCTTCACTCAATCCATGCGGCAAAGATCTATATCCTAAGTAGCACTCATCGATGCCTAGCAACCAAACATCTATATGCCACAAGGAATGCAAGAATCTTGGTGGACTGTCCTGCTGAAATGTGCATTGAGCTTTCTAGGATGACAAATATGGAATCCCACAATGTTATGAAGAATGGTCCTTATCTTGAGCAACTTCAACAAGTAAGGGATCAATGGATAGCATTTGGGTCTCCACCAAAACCTCAACAAGGGATTCCAAAGGGTAGTCCTCAAAGAGTACCATGGGAGGTAATGATGTACAACCTTAGCTTGTCTTATTCAAGATGCATTTGGTGTTTTCTTTCTCATTTCATATTTTTATTTTTGATAGAGATTTCTAGAATACATTGGAGAAAAGTGTGCATCACGTGATTGTCATATGATAGTGAGCACACAAGAGATATTTGATGGTTGGATTACCATCATGAAGAGATACTCAAAGGGGGAGCTTTCATCTCAAGAGGATACCACCACAAAGAAGGGAAGGCAGCCTTCTCCCGCAACTTTTCGTTGCCTTATGGGTCTAAAGGATGGGGACATCCTCACATTACAAAAGGAAGTTAATGATGGACACATCGTCTTTCTTAGAAACAAATGGGACAAAGAGGATGTTGTTGACATGGAGACAAGGGCAAAGCAAATCAAGCAAGATAGGGTGCTCCATGAGGAGCTAGTTTCTCTCTTCAATGCCTCAACTCATGCTAGCAATAGTATGATGAAGAGTTGGGAAGATCTTGTTGCTGAATACGACATCACCAACGATGTATACACAAAGATTTTAGGTGTTTGCAGTGATTGGGTGTCAAAAAAGCTCACACGTGGGGCTGATGCAGGACCATTGCCAAATGGTGCAAAAGATATTGTGAACTTTCTTATTGTGAAGAAGCAAGATCCTCTTCATTCTTCTACTAGCTTACCTTGGCAAGTATATATTGTGGGGTGCAACCTTGAGGCATTCGATCTTATATACAATGTGTATAAAGATCCTATTACCATTGGTGTGGTTGTCCTAGAAGCGGCACATGGAGTTGGGGGCATGACATGGGATTCTATCATGTTTGGAAAGGTGGTCTTCACATTGTTAAAAATGACATGTGAGCCTAAACAATTCATTTTGTTGTCATTTCTCAACCGCAAAAAAATGGCAGCTATGGAGGAGGCCCTTGAGAATCTTTCATGCAAGTACCATATGCAAGTTGGAAGTGTTGACTTCCTACCAATGGCCAAGAGTCTTGCTTTTGGGGCCATGGATTCATTTGTTGTGTTGACACTTGTGACCATGGAGAAAAGCTTCATCAATCTAGATCGATATGTTGGAAATTCCAACAAGCCATGCATTTTGGATAATGAATCCATTGAAGCCATTGACAAAGAAGGAAAGGATGGAGAGCTTGAAGAAGAACAAACTATTGCAAAGGCCATATTTAGAAAGAAAAAGAAGGTCATCAAGGCTACAATCAAGGCATTCAATGATGCACATGAGGTTGTATGTGATATATTCTCATGTGGTGTTGCATCAACGCTCGCATTGGAACATCACATGAAGACTATTGCAGTGGTGTGCAATAGTCAAGAGCAAAGAGAGATTGAAGCGGCATGTTGGAGAGCCCATGAGAGCACCAACCCACCTACAAGTGCTCAAGAGGTTCCTCCCGTTGGTGCTCTAGCTCTTGACCTACCGCCGGAGGGTGTGGATGAATCAAGCCAAGACATAGCAAATATTATTATGAAAGAGAGGTTGAAGGCTACTTCAGGTGTTTGAACCTCTCTATCTCTAACTTTTGTCAATGAGAACACTATGGTGTAAGGTTGAACTTGTGTTTTGGAGGATGATTTCATGACATAACATTTCCTACATATTTTCTCATTTTGTGGTGCTATCTAAAGCAAGCCTTACAAGCCTATTTCTCTCAGTTTTGTGTTTATTGTTTAAGAGTCCTTATTTCTAGAAATATTTTCATCATATTGTACCTAAAATTGGTTGCAAAAAGTTTGTGCTTCTGTATTAAAATACAAGTATGAAGTACATGATAATGTTGGAAGAAATATTTTCTTGTATGGTATAGCTAGAATGCTTCAATCAATTGCTATTACATTACTTTGATCCAAATGTTGGTATTGGTTTTCTCTAAAGTTTTGTGTCCTTCAATATTTTGCCATGTGGTCAAATATATTAGAAGAAAATGTTTTGTGTCATACAACTACATTGAGTTTTTCAATTTCAATTGCAGTGCTTTGATTGAAACATTGGTATGACTTGTATTATCAAAGGTGTCAATGTGGTGTCTATTGATATTAGGCCACATGATCTAATATTTTTTCTCTTGAAATATGTTTTTCTAAGTATGCTCAACATGCATGTCCTACATGCACATCAATGTGGAATATTGTAGCATGTATGGAAAAATATTCTAAAATGTTCATTGCAACTATATACATTGTTGTATCTTAATTCAATAGTCATATAATATTACTTTTTGAGATTTTTTTGCCAAATGGTCAAAAATATATTTTGATGAAGTATCTACCATCCATGCATACTATTTTCATATTAAATTTAATGCCTTATACAATGTATATATGGAATAGTACAATAAACTTACCCCTATTGAACTATATATAATGTTTTTATCTTAGCTTACTAGCTCTAAAATGAAAAAAAAAACTTGTAAGAGACTAGATGTCTATTTTGTTCTTAACCTTTGTGTTGTATGATAGAATGATTCAAATTTGACTAAGAATAGTATATTTGCATATTTGGCAGATTTGAGCAGAGCAAACAAAGTAAGTGATGTGGCCTTGGCGAAAAGTGCTACCAAACTATGTGTGATACTTGATCTCAATGGTCTTCTTTTACAACATTGTTTTTCCACATCAAAGAGGTTCCAAAGTTTTCGAGTGGGCAAGCAATGGGTTGTTCTTCGACCAGGATGCATTGAGTTTCTTGAAGCTACATTTGCAAGATTCCAAGTGGGAGTTTGGTCTACAGCTTCACACAAAAATGTCATCGCAATAATCAATTGCTTGGAGAGCTATGCAAAAAGGAGATATCCTTTTTTCATGATTTGGGGACAGGAGAAATGCCATACGCATCCACTCAAGATCATTTATTGGCCAGACAAGATGGGGGTGGAAGCAATGTTCAAGCCCCTGGAACGAATATGGCAATGTTTGTGAACATAGCAAGACTATTTTGATAGATGATAGTCCCTACAAGGGGTGTCCTAACCCTCTTGAGAACTGCATCTATCCATAGACATTTGATGTTAACCAAGGAGACTCAATCTTAATTGAGGAACTTCTACCCTACTTGACTCGCTTAAGTGGATCCCATGATGCACGTGAAGTCATAAAATTTGATCGATATGGACTTGAGCCAGTTCAATATGGACATGAGTTGTACACACAATTCAAGGTTGTGATTGACACATGGCTTAAAGGAGATGATAATGCTATGTCATCTTCATCATCAGTACAACCCAAGAACATCAATCGTGGAGATGGAATATATATGAAACAATCTTCAATCACTTCTTGCTTGAAGAGATCATCAATTGTACAAGGATCATCATCAAGAGTCTCAATTCATCCAACCCATCCATTGGGTGTCTCACAAGTATCGAGGTTAAAGCGGATTCCTTTGGTTTCTACTCTAAAGGATATGGAAGCAATGCAACTTGCTCATCAGCTAGGATATAAGGATGACTACATAAATGGTCGTGTAGCTAGACACTTCATAAAAAACCTTCAAAAATTGTACTTTCCACGAAAATGATGTGACATAAAAATAATACACTTTTTTCTACAACTTGTACCTTGGTGTTTATAAATGCGTTCAACATCAGAGAGACTAGCTCAAGATTTCTGGATTGTGATTTCATGGAAGAATTCATTGTATTATATACAAGCTCCTCAATGAAGAATGATATTCTAAATGTAATTTGATGGAGAAAATGTGTTTTTATGAAAAGGTATACTAATTGTGCTTTGATATTAAATGAATGCGTGCATGAATGCAAAATATACTAAAAAAGTTTAAATCTCAAATTAGTCTCGGTATTGTTGTTTTGAATTTTATTTTCAAGTATATTGTTGAAGTTATATTGGAAGAAGCAATTTCTTGTATGGTAGCTAGAATGCTTGAATCAATTCCAATTGCATTACTTTGATCCAAATATTTGTCTAAAGTGTTGGATCTTTTGATGTTTTACCACATGGTCAAATATATAGGAAGAATTTTTTTTGTATCATATAGCTACAATGCTTTTGCCAATTGCAATTGCACTGCTTTGATTGAAATATTGGTATGACTTATATTATCAAAGGTATCAAGTTGGTGTCTATTGATATTTGGCCACATGGTCGAATCTTTTTCCTCCTAAAATATGTTTTTCTAAGTATGATCTACACATATGTCTTGTATGCATATTAATGTGGGAAGTGTTGTAGCATGTGTGTATGGAAATATATTCTAAAATGTTCATTGCAACTATATGCATTGTTGCTTCTTAATTCAATAGTCCTATAATATTGTCTTTTGTGATCTTTGGCCACACGGTCAAAAATATACTTTTATGAAGTATCTTGTGGTCATGTAGCTAGACACTTCATTAAAAAACTTTAGAATTTTACCTTCCGCAAAAATGATATGACAAGGCAACAATACATTCATGTCTCTAACTTATACCTTGGTGTTTATAATTGGAGACTAGCTCAAGGTTTTTGGGTTGTGATTTCATAGAAGACTTGATTGTTTTGTAAACAAGATCATCGTGGAAGAGTGATATTCTAACTATATTTTGATGGAGAGAACGGGCTTTGATGAAAAAATATACCAACTGTGCTTTGATATTAAATGACTGCAGTATGAATGCAAAGTATACTAGATATATTAAATCTCAAATTAGTCTCATTATTTGATTTTTATTTTCAAGGGTAATGTAGATATCCTTTTTCCAACTTAGGAACATTCAACACAAATATAGACAAAAAGAATATAGTGTGCTTTGATCTCAAATAATTCTAAGTAATATTTTTTGGGATTTTCTTTTTGAGACTATTAACCACACATACATATTCTTTCCAACTTACTAGAAAGAGCTAACCAGAATTATAACCATACTATTATATTGTATGGTGACTATGCATATGTAGTCAAAGGTCAAGGGTTGGAGAGAGAGAGAGAGAGAGAGAGAGAGAGAGAGAGAGAGAGAGAGAGAATGCATTGATGTCCAAGCATCATGTATTAATATAAAGTGAAGTAAAGAAGAAATTCCTTAGGAAAACACACATACTCTATAGTTTTCTAGTTATTTTTTCAACATTTAATTTGCTTTATTCTCATAGATAAGGTAAACTTTTAGGTTTGGCTATAAAAATACAAATATTTCTATACAAAATGCACAAAAAATAGGTTTGGCTATAAAAATACAAATATTTCTATACAAAATGCACAAAAAATAGGTCTATTTCTCAAAGTGGGACTTAGGAAATTCCCAAATTTCCCAATATGGTGTTATGTGGTAGCAGATGCTCTCAACAAAAAAGCCTCCTTGCTTGCAATTACTGTAATATCAAATCCTTTGATTATTCAAGCAAGTGAGAAGATCATGCAGGATAGATTCTTTGGCCCTATTGCTACCCTACTTAAGCAGGAAAGCAAAACTCTGCAGGAGTTGAACAGAGTTCAAGGGTACAACCTGGATGATGGCATTATGTATTAAAATCGCAGGCTATGCATTCCCAATGATGAGGGAACCAAGGACCAAATTCTGAATGAAGCCCATGACAGCATTATAGCAGGACATCTAGGTTTCATCAAAACCTACATGTCTGTAAAGAAAAGCTTCTTTTGGCCTGGTCTGAAAAAGGATGTACTGAATCATGTATGTCAATGTCTGACATGCCAGAAAGTCAAAGCTGAGAGAGTAAAAATGCTTGGGAAGTTACATCCATTGGACATCCCCCAGATGAAGTGGGAATGTATCAGTATGGACTTCATTACTGGATTACCTTCAGTACAATCAGGTTACAACTCCATCTTCGTGGTAGTCGATAGACTAACCAAAGTTGCCCATTTGATTCCAGTAAAAGAAACCTACACTGCAGTGGATGTGGCCAGAGTGTTCCTCAAAGAAATCTTCAGATTGCATGGACTACCCAGGAGAATAGTAAGTGATCGAGATCCCAAGTTTACTTCAAGATTCTGGACTGCATTTTTCGAAGCAGTAGGAACTTTCTTGGATCTCAGCACAGCTTATCACCCTGAGACCGATGGTCAAACTGAAAGAGTAAACCAAGTAATTGAAGATATACTTCGGTCATGCTATGGCAGGGAACCCAAGAAGTGGCTAAGCTATCTGCACCTAGTTGAGCTCGCCTATAATGCTTCTTATCACTGAAGTATCAGGATGAGCCCTTTTAAAGCTCTGTATGGACAAGATTGCTTAACCCCATTAACTTGGTCCGACCCATTGATTAGGGTCGAGATGTCCAGACAGATGCTTGACGACATGGAGCAGCAGATGCAAGCAATTTGTAAAGATATAAAATCCGCCCAGGATAGAAAGAAGCAATATGCAGATAAGAAGAGGACAGATAGAGAATTCAAAGAGGCAGGTATGGTCTTCATTCGAGTACGGCCCAAAAGAAGTTCCTTATCTCTTGGGAAATATAAGAAGTTATCCCCCAGATATTGTAGGCCATATCTGATTACAAAGAAAGTAAGTGACTTAGCCTACGAGCTTCTTCTGCCTCCTCATCTCAAGGTTCATAATGTATTTCATGTAAGCCTTCTAAAGAAATATGTGCCAAACCCAAATCATATGCTTGATGATGAAATCCTAACCTCTTCAACCCAAGGACAAATGGAACTCCAACCTGAAGAAATTCTTGATGTTCGAGAAAAGATTCTTAGGAACAGAATTCTCAGAGAATTATTAGTATAATGGAAGTTCTATCCCTTTGAAGATGCCACCTGGGAGATTGAAGCCGATCTATTATTGTGAGATTATCCCCAGTTTGCGAGATGAGGACATCTCATGTTTTTCAAGTGGAAGAGAATGTAATATTGCTCCCCAGCCTCTCAAGATGTCCAGCATCTTTCCGTGTAATCAAATCCCTCTTTACAAAAATAAAAGATCTTGTTTCTAACTGTTTTAGCCTAGAGAGAGAAAATATTCTAGAGAGAGAATATTTAGATTTTGAATATTTTTGGATAGAAAAATATCTCATCTTATTAAAATGATTTCCCCTGAAACAGAAATTCAAAAAGAACTTTCCAATGTGCAATTGGAATTAATTGGAATTGGGTATAAAGGACCTTAGCCTAGGGGTCTAGATTTTCTGAAATTTTTGGATTATGGTCCAAAGTAAGGTTCCTGTGGGCCAATAGGATCAATACATGTGTGGGGAGGAGATAAATCCAATTTGTAAAAGAAATTACCCAAAAATGAGTAAATGCTCACATAAGATGAAGAGTTGAATAAGGACAAGGCTAATAGTTAAAAAAGGGGAGATATTTAGAAGTAAATACTCACATAAGATGAAGAGTTGAATAAGGACAAGGCTAATAGTTAAAAAAGGGGAGATATTTAGAAGTAATGATGCATTTTTGATACCTCTGCATGGGGAATTTCCCCTCATGAATGAGGCGCCTACTTCACATGTGCAATTGAGTTTTAAATCTTCAAAAATTGAGATATTTCATCTCTCCTCTCTCCTACTTCAAGTCTAGTTGCAAAAAGTTAGCTCAACTGACCTAAAAATGATCAAAAATTGACCAAACTGAATTGGAAAATTCTAGAATCAGTTTGTTTGGTTAGGAGCTCACTTTTTCCTATAAATAGAGGCCTTTCCCTTTGTTGAAACTCAATAGTGTTTATGCACTATTACTCTACTCCACCCAAGTCAAGAGCTGTGAATTCATTAATAATTCACTAGTTTTTGACATTTTCCTCTTCCAAAGATTGGTGGCCACTCTTGTTCAAACAAGAGTTGAACCCTCCAACCATCAAGCCAAAGGAAAGCTATCAAAGTCATTAGTAAGTTGGTGACTCTTCTTTTTTTTCCAATTATTTTATGGTTTTTATGATTTTAAATGGTTTTTATGCTTTATGTCTTCTCTAAAAATGTTATGCCTCATTACAAAAAGGCATTCGCCTCTCTTCTCTAAAAAAACCAACCATTCTCTATCAAAACCAACCATTCTCTATCATAGGTGAATGGTTAATTGATTAATGTCAAGTTTTTATAATGTTTATCTCAATTAAGTGGAAAAATATTTACTTTAGGATGATTTCAATACTTTGGTGCACTTTTAATTAGTTTTAAAGACTTAGAAATTTAAAAAATGGTCAACCATACAAAGGAGGTTATGGCAAAATTTTTAGAAATTAGTGAAATAAACTTCATCTTTTATTATTCTAAAAGAGTAATCCTTATGGTTTCTATATTCTTAAAATCATTTTTTTTTCATGCATAGAAGTATGCATAAAGGATAAATTTTTATATCAAAAGTGTTACTTTTATCATTTTTTATTTTCATGTATAGAAGTATGCATAAAGGATAAATTTTTATATCAAAAGTGTTACTTTTATCATTTTTTATTTTCATGCATAGAAGTATGCATAAAGGATAAATTTTTATATCAAAAGTGTTACTTTTATCATTTTTTATTTTCATGCATAGAAGTATGCACAAAGGATAAATTTTTATATCAAAAGTGTTACTTTTATCATTTTTTTATTTTCATGCATAGAAGTATGCACAAAGGATAAATTTTTATATCAAAAGTGTTACTTTTATCATTTTTATTTTCATGCATAGAAGTATGCATAAAGGATAAATTTTTATATCAAAAGTGTTACTTTTATCATTTTTATTTTCATGCATAGAAGTATGCATAAAAGATAAATTTTTATATCAAAAGTGTTACTTTTATCATTTTTTATTTTCATGCATAGAAGTATGCATAAAAGATAAACTTTTATTATAAAAGTGTTACTTTTATCATATTTGATTTTAATGCATAGAAGTATGCATAAAAGATAAATTTTAATTATAAAAGTGTTACTTTTATCATATTTGATTTTAATGCATAGAAGTATGCATAAAAGATAAATTTTTATTATAAAAGTGTTACTTTTATCATATTTGATTTTAATGCATAGAAGTATGCATAAAAGATAAATTTTTATTATAAAAGTGTTACTTTTACATATTTGATTTTTGCATAGAAGTATGCATAAAAGATAAATTTTTATTATAAAAGTGTTACTTTTATCATAATTGATTTTAATGCATAGAAGTATGCATAAAAGATAAATTTTAATCGAAGATCGACGTAAATGAATATTCCTCAAGAAATCCATGTTTTTGAAATCTGTAAACAAATATTCGTCTAAAGAAATTTTAGTAAAAGAGAAATTGAGATAGTACCTTTCGAGAAGATAATTTTAGGAAGAATCATTCCAGACCTAAACTTTGACTCAGACTATTGACCAAGACCTAATTCTTACGTCAGTTTCAATCAATGACGATGTGCCCAGTTCAGGGAAAATGTACTCAAATCACCCACCGAATCTGAAACTAAGCTAAGACTTGTGATTTTGATCTGAGGATCAAGTTAACAGAATTCGAGAAATTCTGTTTAGATTTGAAAACTGGATCTAGAAGTATTGAGATACAGATTTACGATATACTCATGGTATTCAAACGAAAATCAAAACTGTAAACTTGCATAGAAACCCTACCTTCTTAAAAGACTGTCTTATGCTAGAATGCTGGAGGGGGCATTTGGCATATATGTTTATCTAAGGGAAGTTCGGTTGCAACAGTTGGCGGGGAGTGTTCGAGGGACAACTCCCGCGGCAAAGCCTGCCGAGGTCTTGACCAGCCTCGGTATGGTTAAAAATGGTGCGCTTCCGGTACGATGGACGAGGGCCGACGACACGGTCCCTGAGTGAAGTGCCAGGACACCTAAGGAGGATCCTGGAAGGTTCTGACCAGGCGATGCACGGGCTCGCGGTACCGAGGACATCCATGCATATGTCGAGGAAGATATTATATGATGGATCTATGTTTTTGTAATCTATCACTGGATCTTGTTGTTGACTCATTGGTCTCAACGGAGAGTCCAGTGTGATACTGTTTTGTTGAGAAACAAAGACTCAATGAAAATTTTGAAGTATGACATGTATAACCCGTAAATTGTTTATCAAGGATTATTTTTATTAAAGTTTTAATAAAGAGGTGTGTGTGCGTATCTGTTTTCTAAAGCTAAAGTTAAGAAAGGCAATTCAATTATGGGTGGGTGAGTATTTGTTTGGTTCCACCGATTCTAGTGGTAGGGTGGTGGCTAACCCATGGGTCGGATGGGTTTAGGCTGGAATCAGTGGAGTTTTAATAATCAAACTGAAAAATCATAGGATTACGCTAAGATTCGAGTAGTTAGACAATTCCCTGATGAATTTTTCAAATAAGTGGATCAACGGCTGTGCCTGATCTTAATCAAGAAAAAAGCGTTGATTTTACTAAAATGATCAAAATTATCAGCGATAGTTTCCTTCTATTTGATTTTATCAGATGAAGGTTAGTTTAGATTATGATCTCATTAGAAAACTCGTTTAAAAAAAATCAAAAAAGTGGAATCGTCCCCGCTTTCCAGGCATGGGAAATTTTCCCGGTTTCAAATAAGTGGATCAACGGCTGTGCCTGATCTTAATCAGAAACAAAGCATTGATTTTACTAAAATGATCAAAATTATCAGTGATAGTTTCCTTCTATCTGATTTTATCAGATGAAGGTTAGTTTAGATTATGATCTCGTTAGAAAACTCGTTTAAAAAAAATCAAAAAGGTGGAATCGTCCCCGCTTTCCGGGCATGGGAATTTTTCTTGGTTTCGGTTTCCAGAGTGACCACCAGCCTAGTCTCGTGCCCGGACATTCGAGGGCGAGGCCTCGAGTGAGAAACCCTGCCTCACGCATGAGGGGGCAGAGGGATCTCACAAGTACACTTACTCTTGTTAGTAAAGAGTTGGTGCTTCCTCAGTATTTCTAGCACTTCTCTCATGTGCTTCTCAAGTTCTTCTTCATCCTTTGAGTTGACAAAAATATCATCAAAGAAGACTAGAACATGTCTGTCTAGTTGATCCTTGGAGATATCCTGCATCATATGATTGAACGTGGTTGTGTGGTAATACCCCTGCCCTCTCCGCGTGGCCTCCTCCGAGGCGCTGGCAGCGGAAGCAACAGCCTCTCGCGCAAGGCAAGGCTTCCCACTCAGGACCTCGTCCACAAATGTCTGGACAAGAGACTAACTCAGCGGCTCCTCGGAAACCGAGACCGAAAGAACTTCCCTCACCCGGAAGACACAGGCAATTCATCCAAGAAAATCATCTAACAAAAAATGTATCTAACGAGTCAAGGCCCTAACTAGCTTTTCTATTCTGATGACCAAACCAGTAGGTCACATGGTCAGATCAAGGAAGGGACTTGCACTTGGTTCATACAAATCACCGCTTTTTTTCCCTAAGCGAGACACAGCCACCGCTGATTCTTCCCCATAGAACAAGGGTCTTCCTGGGACTTATTCTAGCTAACATAACTTGAATGTATCAAACTGTATCGTAGGAATCCACCGATCTAGCCAGCAGCCTAACCACTGTATTGGTGGTGGGACCCCTTTATATAAAAATTTGGTTGTGTTTTGTCCCGGGTACTAGGGAAAAGAGTTCCCAGGCTCCCTACCAGCACTCATGCAAAATAAAATTCAAACACACCACTTACGCACCCAATATGAAATTTCCTTTTACAAATTCAGCTGTCTTTAAAGTAGACTTGAAATGAAATCATAGTGTTTTGATCATAATCCTTGTAAGATTCCTCCCCAGCCTCTCAAGATGTCCAGCATCTTCCCATGTAATTAAATCCCTCTTCAGAAATATAAAAGATCTTGTTTCTAACTGTTTTAGCCTAGAGAGAGAAAATATTCTAGAGAGATAATATTCAGATTTTGGATATTTTTGGATAGAAAAATATCTCATCTTATTAAAATAAGTTCCCCTGAAACACAAGTTCGAAAAGATTTTCAGAAGGTGCATGAGAAATTAAGTATAATCTGTTCAAGAGGCATTATCCTAGGGGTGAAGATTTTTTTGAAAAATTTAAATTAAGGTTCCTATGGACCAATAAGATTCATCCAAATGTAAGGAGGAGATAAATGAAGTAATAAAATAAAAACCCCTAAAAATGAGTAAATACTCACATAAGATGAAGAGTTGAATAAGGACAAGGCTAATAGTTAAAAAGGGGAGATATTTAGAAGTAAATACTCACATAAGATGAAGAGTTGAATAAGGACAAGGTTAATAGTTAAAAAGGGGAGATATTTAGAAGTAAATACTCACATAAAATGAAGAGTTGACTAAGGACAAGGTTAATAGTTAAAAAAGGGGAGATATTTAGAAGTTATGATGCATTTTTGACAACTCCGCATGGGGATTTCCCCCTCATCAATGAGGCGCCTACTTCACATGTGCAATTGAGTTTTAAATATTCAAAAATTGAGATATTTCATCTCTCCTCTCTCCTAATTCAAGTCTAGTTCCAAAAAGTTAGCTCAACTGACCTAAAAATGATCAAAAATTGACCAAACTGAATTGAAAAATTCTAGAATTAGTTTGTTTGGTTAGGAGCCTATAAATAGAAGCCTTCCCCTTTGTTGAAACTCAATAGTGTTTTATGCAATGTTACTCTACTCTTCCCAAGCCAAGAACTGTGAATTTATTAATAATTCACTAGTTTTTGACATTTTCCTCTTCCAAAGATTGGTGGCCACTCTTATACAAACAAGAGTTGAACCCTTAAACCATCAAGCCAAAGGAAAGCTCTCAAAATCACTAGTAAGTTGGTGATTCTTCTTTTTTTCACTTATTTTATGGTTTTTATGGTTTTAAATGGTTTTTATGCTTTATGTCTTCTCTAAAAATGTTATGCCTCATTGCAAAAAGGCATTCCCCTCTCTTCTCTAGCAAAACCAACCATTCTCTATCCTAGGTGAATGGTTAATGATTAAAGTCAAGTTTTTATAATGTTTGTCTTAATTAAATGGAAAAATGTTTACTTTAGGATAATTTCAATACTCTTGGTGCACTTTTAATTAGTCTTAAAGACTTAAAAATTTGAAAAATGATCAGCCATACAAAGGAGGTTATAGCAAAATTTTTAGAAATTGGTGAGATAAAATTCATCTTTTATTATCCTAAAAGAGTAATCCTTACGGTTTCTATATTCTAAAGTATCATTTTCATGCATAAAAGATGCATTTTGATTGTATGCATAAAAGATGATTTTTTTTCATTATAAAAGTGTTACTTTATCATAATTGATTTTAATGCATAGAAGTATGCATAAAAGATAAATTTTTATTATAAAAGTGTTACTTTTATCATATTTGATTTTAATGCATAGAAGTATGCATAAAAGATAAATTTTTATTATAAAAGTGTTACTTTTATCATATTTGATTTTAATGCATAGAAGTATGCATAAAAGATAAATTTTTATTATAAAAGTGTTACTTTTATCATATTTGATTTTAATGCATAGAAGTATGCATAAAAGATAAATTTTTATTATAAAAGTGTTACTTTTATCATAATTAATTTTCATGCATAGAAGTAGGCATAAAAGATAATTTTTTATTACAAAAGTGTTACTTTTATCATAATTGATTTTCACGCATAGAAGTATGCATAAAAGATAAATTTTTATTATAAAAGAGTTACTTTTATCATAATTGATTTTCATGCATAAAAGTATGCATAAAAGATAATTTTTAATTGGAGATCGAGGTAAATGAATATTCCTCAAGAAATCCATGTTTTTGAAATCTGTAAACAAATATTCGTCGAAAGAAATTTTAGAAAAAGAGAAATTGAGATAGTACCTTCAAGAAAGATAATTTTAGGAAGAACCTTTCTAGACCTAAACTCTGACTCAGACTATTGACCAAGACCTAATTCCTTCTCGTCAGTTTCAATCAATGACGATGTGCCTAGTTCAGGGAAAATGTACTCAAATCACCCACCGAATCTGAAACTAAGTTAAGACTTGTGATTTTGATCTGAGGATCAAGTTAACATAATTCGAGGAATTCTGTTTGGAATTGAAACTTGGATCTAGAAGTATTGAGATACGGATTTAAGATATACTCATAGTATTCAAACAAAATCAAAACTGTAAACTTGCATAGAAACCCTGCCTTCTTAAAAGACTGTCTTACGCCAGAATGCTGGAGGGAGCATTTGGCATATATGTTTATCTAAGGGAAGTTCGGTGGCAGCAGCTAGCGGGGAGTGTTCGAGGGATAGCTCACGCGGCAAAGCCTGTCGAGGTCTTGACCAGCCTCGGTATGGTTAAAATGGTGCGCTTCCGGTACGATGGACGAGGGCTGACGAAGCGGTCCCTGAGTGGAGTGCCAGGACACCTAAGGAGGATCCTAGAGGGTTCTGACTAGGCGATGCATGGGCTCGCGGTGCCGAGGACATCCATGCGTATGTCGAGGAAGATATTATATGATGGACCTATGTTTATTGTAATCTATCACACTGGATCTTGTTGTTGACTCACTGGTCTCAACGGAGAGTCCGGAGTGATACTGTTTTGTGAGAAACAAAGACTCAATGGAAATTTTGAAGTATGACATGTGTAACTCGTAAATTGAAAATCAATGGATTGTTTTATAGATTAAAGTTTTAAAGAGGAGTGTGTGCGTACCTGTTTTCTAAAGCTAAAGTTAAGAATGGCATTTCAATTATGGGTGGGTGAGTACTTATTTGGATCTACCGATTCCAGTTGGCAGGGTGGTGGCTAACCCATGGGCCGGATGGGATTAGGCTGGAATCAGTGGAGTTTTAATAATCAAACTGAAAAATCTTAGGATTACGCTAAGATTCGAGTAGTTAGTCAATTCCCTGATAAATTTTTCGAATAAGTGGATCAACGGCTGTGCTTGATCTTAATCAGGAAAAAAGCGTTGAATTTACTAAAATGATCAAATTATATCAGTGATAGTTTCCTTCTATCTGGTTTTATCAGATGAAGGTTAGTTTAACACCTTGACCTCGCTTAGAAAAACTCGTTAAATAAAATTAAGAAAAATTCAAAAAGGTGGAATCGTCCCCGCTTTCCGGGCATGGGAATTTTTCCCGGTTTCGGTTTTCGGAGTGACCACCAGCCTAGTCTCATGCCC
Organism: Cibotium barometz; assembly: GCF_041138505.1. Classification (NCBI taxonomy): domain Eukaryota; kingdom Viridiplantae; phylum Streptophyta; class Polypodiopsida; order Cyatheales; family Cibotiaceae; genus Cibotium; species Cibotium barometz. The sequence continues at coordinate 407,279 of NC_141096.1, read as the reverse complement.
GGACATTCGAGGGCGAGGCCCCGAGTGAGAAACCCTGCCCCGCACATGAGGGGGTTGCTTCCGCTGTCAGCTACCGAGAGTCCGGTGCACGGAGGGGGCAGAGGGATCTTACAGTTGGTATTAGAGCCAAGTTGAAAGCTAATAAGGATAAATAAGTTCTTATCTGAAATTGATAATAAGAACTCAGAAAAAGCATTTTCATAATGTATTTTCATTCCGTAAGCTTCTTTAAATGAAGAAATTTTAATCAAAGAAATTGTTTTTATAGATGGAAGTTCCCTATTTATCTGGTATTCGTGGAGAGATTTCAGAATAAGTGGTTTGCAGGGCAATATGTCCACGCCTCTTGTGACCGCCGTGCAATGCTGTGGGAGAACCTCTCATTGGCTATGATCCTGTTAAAGCTGAAAATGGTGCGTGGCGTCATTCTATATCATTCAACACCTCGGAATTTCAAACTTTCATGCCAAGTCTACAGACTCCTAAGTTGTTTTATTCCTAAATGAAAGATAATAGCTCCCTTGTCACAGTAAGTGGACGCTTGTATCAGGGCATGGCTATGGCCCAATACCGTCGTCATATGCGTCTCCTGAGGAGATTTTGAATTCTGGAGCTGAGCTACTCTATGTACATATTGCAACTTTTATATAAATAAAGAAATGTTTTCCGGAGAAAAATTTCCTGTTGTATAAATGATTGTTTACGGATGATCTGATAAAGAAAAATCTGTTATCGGACATATGTCATAGATCTCCAATAAGATCATTGTCTTGTTTAAGAAATTGTTTTTCGAAACTCTTAAGTCTTGGGATCTCGTGGATAATATCAAAATAAAAATTTAATAATATATAAATTTTTGGCAGAATCATGAGACGAGGAAACCGTGGTCGTCAGCCAGACCCTATCTCTGAAGATGACGAGCTTGACCTTGATGTTCGCAAGGCTCTTCATAGGACTCAGCCAGGACCCTTCAAAGGAGAAGGGGAGAACCTGGGCGAGGCTGTGGAGAAATGGGTGGAAGCCATGGAAGAGTATTTTGACATCACAGGCTACAATGTGCGGAGCAAAATGGCTCTTGCCCGGCTGAAAATAGTGGAAATAGCCAGGGTAGCATGGAGGAACCACTATGACACCAACCGTCTGGACAGAAATACTCAATCCTGGAATGATCTAAAAACGTATCTAAGAAAGAGATTTTCAAACTTTCCACCCCCAAAGAGGCAGCAAGGCCCGAATCAAAATCAGGATGCAGGAAGATTCAGAAGTGAAGGAAGACCCTTCCCCCAGACTACTTTCTCAGGAACCCCACCTCTTTCAAGAAATCAGAAGGATGAGCTCAGAACTGAAAACTGATGTTTTGGATGTCAGGGTTTTGGTCACCGGTTAAAAGACTTCCCGACTCCTACCATGTCAAGGGGACAGGGAAGTCAAGGACCCCGAATTTAGAAACCAACCCCTTCATACCAGTCTAATCAGGGTCCATCTCGCCCAAGCCAGGGAAACCCCAGAAGAACTCCAGCTCAGCCATCTGCCTCTATCGAGAGTAATCTCAGAACTCCTTCCCAGAACTGGGGCAACCAAAGAGAAAGAGTTCTACCTCAAACTGCAGCAGCTAGAGCATTCACAATTTTAGATGTAGTAGAAGAGGAAAAAGGGCAGATCTATGCTGTAAAGTGTACTCTCCTCTACAACTCATTAAGTTGGAACAACATAAGTCTTGACTCAACCACATACATGACATAATCTAAAAAGCATACTCCTCATCTACATCTTTTATACTAAGACTAGAATAAAGATTTGTTTCTTCCTGTTGGTTGACTTCTTTAACCACATGTGCCTTTGCTAGCTTTTGATCTCATACATGACATAATCTAAAAAGCATACTCCTCATCTACATCTTTTATACTAAGACTAGAACAAAGATTTGTTTCTTCCTGTTGGTTGACTTCTTTAACCACATGTGCCTTTGCTAGCTTTTCATCTTTTTGGTAGCACTTTGAGGATGGATGATTCGTCTTTCCACAATACTCACAAGGATGTTTGGAGAAACAATCCTTAGAAAGATGATTTGTACAACCATAAATAGTACACTTCTTCTTTGCCAATGTCGTAGTAATAGTATATGCATAAGGATCTATCACATCCTTTGTAATCTTCTTGTCTTCTTCCTGCAAAGAATTTATGATACTTTCCAAAGAAGGGACTGGCTCCTTCTCTTTAAGTACCGTCACAATTTATCTAAAGCTTGAAGGTAAGCTTTTAAGCAGGATAGCAATAGCATCTTCTTCAGGAGATTTAACATAAACCAACTGTGTCATTAAGCTCTTCAACCTGTTAATCAAAGTTGCTAAATTTTCATTACTCTCCATGGTTAGATCAAAGAGTTGCATCTTCAAACTGATCTTGGAATGCTTTGCCTTTGCACCAAAAGTACGTAATAATTCCCAAGCTTCCATAGCTGACTCAACATCATCAATATAATGAATAAAATCATCTTGTAAAGCAGTAATGATAATACCAAGTGCTTGCTCATCTTTTGCTTGAAGTGCAGCCGTTGTAGCTCTTGTAACTGTAGCAGAAACCCAAATAGTAAAAATATCATCAATATAAATCAAAATAGGTATCATCATGTAGTTGGAGCAGAAACTACAGAAAAGAGGCGACTGAAAAAACGATGCGTGCAGCTGCTACAGTGGACCATATGCCTCCAAATTTTGTGTGCTGAATCTTCACATAATAGACTTGCATCACCTCAAAGGAATTGACCCAATTCGTACAGATGACGGCAAATTGTTGCGCTAAACAGAAATACTGCACTGATGGCGATGACAAATTCGCTGCGCTGCATTGAAATTGGCGAGTAAGCTTCAAGTTGTAGCAAGCGTGGGAGAAAAGCTAAGAGTCTATATCAAAATCTTGGGCTAGAATCAACTCAGGTGCACGCACGGAAGTAATCTACAACAAGTGGTTCAAATAGAGAAAAACTGGCTATGGTGATTAAGAAATTGATTAGGGTTTTTTCTAATAAACTAAGCCTAATTGAGTCAAGCTTTGAATGTTGGATATGATAACTAAGCTATGAAGATTGATCAAAACATACTCAAGGTGGATCAAAGATTGTACAAAACATCATGAATATGAGGGACAAAAATTGGTATATGCAGAAAATTGATATGAGATTAACACAAGAAGACACTAACTATGATTAGACATGAACCAAACTTACATAATCACTTGATCACGACTTGTACCTTATTTAGAGACTCCTCTACCCTATTTTTAGTTGCATGAGTTGCATGAACAACATGCACCAATCATTTGTAGACTTTACACATCAACCACACTGAGCACTAGCCTATCAACCACATATTAAATTGGACTAAGGAGTTGGGATTACATTTATCCAACATTACATGAGAGAAGCAAGGCTTATTAATGATTGGGAAATAAATCACATTTACATATGAAAAGGTAACTAGTCCTTGAAACTAAACTTGAAAACTAGGAAGGCTCATCTCATGGGTTGAGGCATACTTGTTAATGAATTGGACACAACTATTTGAACCCGCTTCGGTCAACATGTGTAAATGTTGCAACAAGATGTTGAGAGATGAGAATAAGAACTAAGAGCCTAGATCCTGATGACTCCTTTGAGAATTGGATTCATGTCTTGGCAACTATGGACACTTTTCCACAAAAGCTTCAAACAAGGTTTGCAAGACTGATTGGGATGGAAATTACTTCCATGTTCATGCTTAGTGCAACGTCTCAATGACAGCAAACCATAGGTAACTAAGGATTCATCTTCCTTTGCAAAAGGCTTAACTTTTTGCATTGCCACAATCACCCAACCAAGAAGGAGAAAATTGCATAAAAACCCATGGAGACAGATCTTGTTGGCTTTGCTATGTTAAGGCCGTGAATTCACATGAGACAGCTTGTTATGTCCCACGAGCGATATTCACACTCGATCAGCTCGTGCTCACTTCTGTGAGATGGGCTTGGATTTGCCAATGTGTAAGGGATGTGCATTGATCCTTCCCTAGGAGGCAATGCCTCTAAAGGGGGATGTGCAATGATCCTTCCCTAGGAAGCGGTGCCTTTTAAGGGGAATGTGCATTGACCCTTCCCTAGGAGGCTGTGCCTCTGAAGGGGGGTGAAATTAAGTCATCGCCTACTATCACCTCGGAGAAACTTTTACGATGACTATGATGAACCATGGAAGGCTAACTTTTGCCTCCCAAACCGAGTCTCGTTCACTTTATCTAGCAATGTGAGGTCTTGGGTGAATCGGTTCTAGAGGCAGAGGCCTTCCTCTTTGTAAAGCTATAAAACATATATGCATCCCATCTTCTTTAGCTCCCTCTTGAGTTGTGTGGCATTGATCATCTTGATACTTGGAACACGAGTTTCGGTCAATGTAACCTCATGGTTTCCATGCATAAAACTCATATACCCTTGCTGTAAATTCATGTGAAACAACCCAAGAGTTGCCAACCAATCACATCCCAAAACAATGTCAATGGGACCCATATCCAATACAAGTAAATCAGCCTTGCACAAGTATAATAATTTGTGAGAATCAACCTCGCGTCCTTGCATACCATTGTAACATACCCATCTTCACTAATAAAGAAATGTCCATGTAATTATGAGTTTTTTTTATAAATATCAATGATTTTATTATTTGAGTCATTTCTACTTAGAATCTTCAAATTCTGAGCCCAAATTTGGAATCTGCGCGCGATTTTACCCTAATATAGGATTTTACAGCATCCAAAATGGACACCGGATCAAGCCTATACGCTAATTTCAATCATTTTAGTTAAAAAACGGCGACCTTTAAACCTTAATAAATACACGACCGCACGTCTGATTGACGAACGGTCTGAACCCCTGCGACCAGGAGAACCTCCCGGACAAAAAAAAAAATTTCGCCCCCCGGGGCGGTCCGGCACGCAAATCGAGGCGGGCGTCCCAAATTTGGGTACCCCGCCCCAAAATTTGGTCCGTACACACTTACTAGGGCGCCCGTACAATGGCCGCCCAAGAACCAAAGGACGGCCGCCCACTGTATGGTCCACGCGTACCCTTAGGTGGACACCCAGACCGGATAAGGTACATGCGTACCACTCCTTTCCCAGACAACCGACACCGTACCTTTCCCGTAGACCCATGCAGGCCACTGATCCATAGCCTTTGAAGGTACACCGTCCTTTCGTCCCTGCTTTGCGCAGCGCCCGTACCCTCACCCCTCAGCTATATAAACCCCCAGGATGCTCCTCAGTCGGCACGCACTTCTGTGTAGCGTATGCCCTGTTGTGCCGCCGTCCGTACTGCCGTAGCGTACTTGCTGCAAGTGCAGCCACCCCTCTCACACCCCCCTCATTTGGCTCTTTTCAGATAAGCCAATTTTCCTCCATCCTCCTCTTGCCATGGACCAGTGTCCTTAACTCTTCTCCCCCCCCCCCCCTCCCCCCGTGTGAATAGACTTACAGAGAGGCTTGCAGCAACCCCTCCCAGCCCTCTCCACGTTTTTGCCTTTGGCCTTAAGGACATCTCACAATTCCCCCCCCCCCTTTGCGTAGACTTTAGTAAGGGATTTTTGGCTTAAGCGAGGGTTCGTGCGCCATATTCTTTTGCTCATACGGTGAGCAAACGAGCTCGGAATTCAGATCCGACTGAAGCGTTTCGATCGCAGCAGCGAGCTCTACAAGGCGACGCCTAAGATGGGCTCATCCCGGAGACGGAAAAATATTGTCTCAAGAGGCGCACGTAACAACGAGATGGAGGGAGATGCGCCCAATGCGGCTCCAGTCCTCCCTTTTCAAGTCCCTCAAGGAAACGGTGGCCAGGTTAGCTTGGTTAATTTTCAAAAGAAGAGAATTTTCCTTAAATTAGTATTAATGAATGGTGTCTTTTTCTTTTAAAACGAGGACCTAAAAGTTATATGAAATTACGAATTATGTGATGTTGTTTTCGATAAATTGCGTTGAAATTGCTATCTTCATGAATTGTGAATGCTATACTTAGAAAATTGCATTAAAGTTGTTATCTTTGGAATTCAAGATTTCTTTTGGCTTCAACGCTAACTCCGTTCCGTGCTTGTGTAGCCGGGCGGCGTCATTAGCAAAGCCCGGGAATGGCCCAAGGTATCCCTCATATCTTTGGGAGAATAAGGATCGCCGATTGAGGCGAGAGATTATGAGGTTGCCTAGTTCTGAGGGCCCAGGCTAGTGCGGTAAATAAGCCCACCCTAGTGTGCAGACATCCCTCTGAGGGGCGGGAGGATCGAGCGATGGAGCCTGAGAGGGCGACAGGCCGGCTTGAGTCCTCGCCAGCGGCCGACGATGAGGTGTATGGTCCCGTAGGGTTTTGCCCAGCATGTAGAGGCTGGAAGGCCGAATTCTAGATCATCGGCAGAATAAGAATAAGATAGCCGGATTGGCTTGTATGGAAATGGATTCATGTATAAACTTTTTATATAATTGCATCTTGTCTTTGGTATGATTGTATTATGTAAGAAGGCTGTTATAACGAACCTTGTGAAGAAGGGCCCTAATTAAGGAATATGTTTATTTATGTCAAACAGTGTGGTAGTATTAATTAGAAAACAAATTGATGCGTGAGTAGGGTGGAAAGTGGGAGGATGGAATGCCCTGACGGCACCATCCTACGGACGGGTGGACCCGATTAGTCGGGTAGCTTTCCAACAAATTAAGTGAAAGCCCTACGTTAGATAGTTAGGTTCTTGGGCAACTACTAGACTTGATTTCTAGAGACAACGCTTTTTTCCTCATCTTATGCAAGGCACAGCCGCTGACCTAGTCTTCTAGAATAGAGTTGCCCAAGAACCTAACTATCTAACGTAGGGCTTTCACTTAATTTGTTAGAAAGCTACCCGACTAATCGGGTCCACCCGTCCGTAGGATGGTGCCGTCAGGGCATTCCATCCTCCCACTTTCCACCCTACTCATGCATCAATTTGTTTTCTAATTAATACTACCACACTGTTTGACATAAATAAACATATTCCTTAATTAGGGCCCTTCTTCACAAGGTTCGTTATAACAGCCTTCTTACATAATACAATCATACCAAAGACAAGATGCAATTATATAAAAAGTTTATACATAAATCCATTTCCATACAAGCCAATCCGGCTCTCTTATTCTTATTCTGCCGATGATCTAGAATTCGGCCTTCCAGCCTCTACATGCTGGGCAAAACCCTACGGGACCATACACCTCATCGTCGGCCGCTGGTGAGGACTCAAGCCGGCCTGTCGCCCTCTCAGGCTCCATCGCTCGATCCTCCCGCCCCTCAGAGGGATGTCTGCACACTAGGGTGGGCTTATTTACCGCACTAGCCTCGACCCTCAGAACTAGGCAGCCTCAAAGGTATGAGGGATACCTTGGGCCATTCCCGGGCTTTGCTAATGACGCTGCCCGGCTACACAAGCACGGAACGGAGTTAGCGTTGAAGCCAAAAGAAATCTTGAATTCCAAAGATAACAACTTCAATGCAATTTTCTAAGTATAGCATTCACAATTCATGAAGATAGCAATTTCAACGCAATTTATCGAAAACAACATCACATAATTCGTAATTTCATATAACTTTTAGGTCCTCGTTTTAAAAGAAAAAGACACCATTCATTAATACTAATTTAAGGAAAATTCTCTTCTTTTGAAAATTAACCAGGCTAACCTGGCCACCGTTTCCTTGAGGGACTTGAAAAGGGAGGACTAGAGCCGCATTGGGCGCATCTCCCTCCATCTCGTTGTTACGTGCGCCTCTTGAGGCAATATTTTGCCGTCTCCGGGATGAGGCCATCTTAGGCGTCGCCTTGTAGAGCTCGCTGCTGCGATCGAAACGCTTCAGTCGGATCTGAATTCCGAGCTCGTTTGCTCACCGTATGAGCAAAAGAATATGGCGCACGAACCCTCGCTTAAGCCAAAAATCCCTTACTAAAGTCTACGCAAATGGGGGGGGGGGATTGTGAGATGTCCTTAAGGCCAAAGGCAAAAACGTGGAGAGGGCTGGGAGGGGTTGCTGCAAGCCTCTCTGTAAGTCTATTCACACGGGGGGGGGAGAAGAGTTAAGGACACTGGTCCATGGCAAGAGGAGGATGGAGGAAAATTGGCTTATCTGAAAAGAGCCAAATGAGGGGGGTGTGAGAGGGGTGGCTGCAAGGGCGGCTGTACTTGCAGCAAGTACGCTACGGCGGTACGGACGGCGGCACAACAGGGCATACGCTACACAGAAGTGCGTGCCGACTGAGGAGCACCCCGGGGGTTTATATAGCTGAGGGGTGAGGGTACGGGCGCTGCGCAAAGGAGGGACAAAAGGACGGTGTACCTTCAAAGGCTATGGATCAGTGGCCTGCATGGGTCTACGGGAAAGGTACGGTGTCGGTTGTCTGGGAAAGGAGTGGTACGCATGTACCTTATCCGGTCTGGAAGGGTACGCGTGGACCATACAGTGGGCGGCCATCCTTTGGTTCTTGGGCGGCCATTGTACGGGCGCCCTAGTAAGTGTGTACAGACCAAATTTTGGGGCGCGATACCCAAATTTGGGACGTCCGCCTCGATTTGCGTGCCGGATCGCCCCCCGCGGGACGAAATTTTTTTTTGTCCGGGAGGTTCTCTTGGTCGCAGGGGTTCAGACCGTTCGTCAATCGGACGTACGGTCGTGTATTTATTAAGGTTTAAAGATCGCCGTTTTTTAACTAAAATGATTGAAATTAGCGTATAGGCTTGATCCGGTGTCCGTTTTGGATGCTGTAAAATCCTATATTAGGGTAAATCGCACGCAGATTCCAAATTTGGGCTCAGAATTTGAAGATTCTAAGTAGAAATGACTCAAATAATAAAATCATTGATATTTATAAAAAACTCATAATTACATGGACATTTCTTTATTAGTGAAGATGGGTATGTTACATCCTTCCCCCCTTAAAGAAATCGAGATGTCCTCATCTCGTCATGAATTGGGGATAATCCTTTAAGAGTGTAGCTTCATCTTCCCAAGTTGCATCCTCTTCAGGGTAATCTTTCCACTGAACTAGATGTTCTACAAGAGTTCTATTTCGGAGTTGCCTTTCCCTAGAATCTACGATGCTACTAGGCTGTAATTCAAGGACTCCTTGAGTAGGGATTACAACTTGTTCATCATCAAGAATATGATCGAGACTGGGGACATATGGCTTTAACAAACTTACGTGAAATACATTATGGACTTTGATATGGACTGGGAGTTGGAGTTTATAGGCACTTTTACCTAGACACTTGATAACTGTATAAGGACCACAATACCTAGGGCTGAGCTTCTTATATTTCCCAAGTGATAGAGAACTTCGTTTGGGTCGCACTCGTAGAAGAACTTTGTCTCCTTCCTTGAAGATCCTTTCAGACCTCTTGTTGTCAGCATAATGCTTTTGTCGATCTTGCGCAGCTTTAATATCCTTTTGGATAACCTTGGTTTGTTCCTCCATCTCTTCGAGCATTTTCCTGGATGCCTCAACTCTTATGGTCGGATCAGAGAAATTTAGAGGAGACAAGCATTCTTGCCCATAGAGTGCTTTGAATGGTGACATTCCTATGCTTTGATGATAAGACGTATTGTAGGCAAATTCTACCAGAGGAAGGTATTGAATCCACCTTCTGGGTTCCCGTCCACAGTATGCTCTGAGAATGTCTTCAATTACTTGATTGACTCTCTCAGTCTGGCCATCGGTCTCTGGATGATAAGCTATGCTAAAGCAAAGTTGAGTCCCCAGAGCTTGAAATAAAGACTGCCAGAATTTTGAGGTGAAGACAGAATCCCGATCACTTACTATCCTTTTTGGGAGACCATGAAGTTTGAGGACTTCCTTGATGAATATTCGAGCAACATCAGAAGCTTTGAAGGTCTTCTTTGCTGGTATAAGGTGAGCTACTTTGGTAAGTAAGTCCACTACTACTAGAATGGAGTCATATCCTCCTTGAACAGTGGGGAGACTTGTGACAAAATCCATACTAATGCACTCCCACTTCATTTGGGGAATATCTAAGGGTTGAAGCTTTCCAGGCATCTTGACCCTTTCAGCCTTGATCCTTTGGCATGAGAGACATTGTTTCAAGTACCGAAGCACATCATTTTTCAAGCCTGCCCAATGAAAACTCCTTCTTACCGCATTTAATGTTTTTGCATAACCTGGGTGTCCTGCAGCAGGGCTATCATGAGCTTCATGGAGGATTAGTTTCTTTAAAGCAGGATCCTTAGGGATACATAGCCTGTGATTGAAGTAGAGGCTTCCTTCATGAGTGGAGTATCCCTTGATTAGATTCTTCTCTTTCTCTGAATGTCCCCCTTCTTCTACTAACTTTATCATCCCTTGATAATCTGGGTCATGAGATGAGACTTCTTCCACCTTGACCAGTATGGGATTATTTGGCAAATGCCCTATGGGTGATTTGATGTTTAGAAAATCACGCTTCCCCTACGGGATAGAGCTAGGTCATACCTATGAATCGTATCCTTGAATCTCTACAGGGTCAAGGTGTCGATGAATAGGAAATTTTTTCCAAGATAAGACTTAGCGGACTATCTTAAGTGTTTCTCCCATTTTTAGAGGGAGGAACCTTACAACCATTGTGTAATCCATCTTTGCCCCATTAGCCACTTGAATCTCATGCCACAAAGATAAAGCTACGGGCTGTAATTCGAGACTGCACATGGATTTGGTGTTGATAAAGTTATGTGTGCTTCCACTATCAATTAAAACATGTGCCACCCTTCCATTAATTCATGTCTTCAACCTTAATGAATTGGCTCCTTTGTAACTAGAATAGACACTACTTGAGATGTTGCATAGAGTAGCCATATTGTCTTTGTCATGATAAGCTCACATAGGCATTGGTAACCGATCATCATAGTTAACAACTCCCTTCTTTAATCCACCCATATCAAAGGGAAAGTCACCATCCTTCTCTACATCCTCAACTTCATTGTTAGCATTTTCAAAGTACTTCTCATACTCATCGGTATCCTCCTTAATGTCTTCATGGCAAGGTTCAGTGAGAATCATGCTTAGGGTCATCTTCTTGGCTTTACAAACCTTCCAATGATCCTTGTTCCATTTGTCACCACACTTGAAGCATAAACCCTTTTCCTTCAAGTCATTAATACAATCTTCTCCCAAAACCTTGCTCTTGTTAGATGCCAATATCAGCCCTAAATCCATACTTTGATCCACTAGCATGTGTATATTTTGCCTCATAGATCTCCACCAAGAAGCATGGCCTCCTTGATGGTGTCGGGTCTTTGAGTATCCACATCAACCTTAATGTTGTTTTTCAGCCCTTTGATAAACTTTCTCAATTTGTACTCCTCACTCAAGCCTTCCGCATGAATTGAAAACTTCATAAACTTGTGCACATAGACCTTGACATTGCTCGTTTGAGTGAGATCATTCCATTTCTCCACCATCCTTGATTTATTGAGGGTTGAAACAAAGGTTCTCCTCATCTCATTCTTGAAATCATGCCAAGTAGTGATTAAATAGCCATGAGCATTCAAGTGCCACCATCATGCATGAGTATAACCTTCTACTAGATGCAAAGTAGAAAAAAACACCTTGGCCCTATGACTAGGAGAACTAAGTTCAAAGTAAAGCTCCATCTTGTCAATCCATTCTTCAAACTCCTCATTGGTTGATCCTTAACCCTTGAACTTGGTAAAAGTCAACTTGTCCTTCACTCCCTTAAACTCATCTTTATCACCACCTCGATGATGAGCATGTGGTCTATGCTCCCTTGGTCTAACATGATTTTCCCCAAACTCATTGAAGTGATGAGGTTTACAATGATTAGGTTCCATTCCATTAAAATGACGACCCATCTCATCAAAGTAATGATTACCCATGTGTGAAGGATGATGACCCATCTCATTAAAGTGTTGTCCACTCATGTGTGGATGATGATCCATCTCATCAAAGTGCTATCCACTCATGCGTGGATGATCATCCATCTCATCAAAGTGTTGTCCACTCATGTGTAGATGATTCTAACTTCCATTTACTCTTGACTCTTCCAAAACAGAACCTTTGCTTTTGTCCATATTTCTCCCTTGCATTGATTCATAGGACCATGCATAGACATCCCATAACCACCTTGTTGCATCTGCATTCCAAATGTGCTTGTTCCACCTTGGTGCATCTTAGGAAGCCCATGACTTGATTCAAGTTGATGAGGACTAACTTGAGGTAGATGTGTGGCATTTGGATTCAAAGTGCCTATGGTAGATTCAAGAGGTTGGGGTCCCAATGCTTGAGAAACCATTGGATCATTGGAGACTTCTTTCCCCTTACCCAATTCTTGCCTTAATCTAGTGAACCCTTCCTTCATCTCAACAAAGCCTTCATGCAAGGTGTCACTAACTCTTTGGAATTGTTGATTCATGGCTACAAATCTTTTATCTAAGCGGTTAAATAATTTTTCCCCACTTGCATCATCTTGAGATTTTTGGCCTAGGCTCTCCATAAGCTTTAGCGTTTGGCTCATAGTATTTTGTTGGTCAAAATACATCTTCTCCATCAATTGCACAATCCCTAGATTCTCTATAGAACCTTGTGGTATGTGTGACCCTTGATGCAAGTCAACATTACTTTGTACATGCTCTTGAGCATCTTGCCTTGCTTCTGGAACACACCCCTCATGCTCAATCACTTCCTTGAAAATAGCCTTGGTCTTTGACTTGGATGCCATTAGAAAATGACCAAATTCAAGTTGGATATGTTCCCAAACTCCGATTTACAAGCTCTTTATCTCTATAAAGAGGCAATGACATGTAGAACCAATGTGTATGATCACTTTGACCAAGGTTAATGCACAAGTACTCTCTGTTTTGACTTCTTTGGAAAGTCAACCGGTGAGTAAGTTGCTACTTTGACAACCAAGAAAACGAAGTCCAATTCTTGGAAGTCTTTAGCTTGCCGGAATGAGGCAAGAGCATACTATCTAGCTATTAGGTCAAAATTGGTTCAGTCTAGAAACCCTAATTTCTACATAAAAACAAGGTATCCTGTGGAAAAATGGGTGTAGCAGATAGCTTGGGTGTCCGATTGGTGAGGTTTAAGGCTAGATGGGAAGCTTAGGGTATGGAGAACCTAACGCTATGCTCACTTTGCCAATTTGAAGTGCTACTTCTGACTAGGCCCCACTTTAACCTTTCTACAGAATCTTCCAATTGGACAAGCAATCATTGATAGCTTTAATTGTAGCCCTTAGTACAAGATTTCAAGATATGTATAGCCCTTCAAATCAACTCCGTCAATTGTAGACTGAATTAGGGTTTCAGATTGTGGACTGAATTAGGGTTTCAGATTGCACTTATGCATGAATTTTGACCAAGTTTCAACAGCATCTCCTTTGTTTGTGCAACCAAATCTCAATCCCAACTTGATTGGAAACCAATTGCAAAACTAAATCACATGCTTGCCAATCCTTTGACCAACAAAATTCATCCTTCATAAGCACTTGAGAGTCGATGTAGAGCGTTGAAGCTTTTCGATCTCCCGGCCAAGCTCTTCCCACCCTCGTACCTAGGTCAAAACTAGGCACAAGTTGGGGCCAAGGTACCTAATCCTCCACCTTACCACTTTTCCAAGGCACTCACCGGCAAGGCGGATTCTAGACATACTCCCCCTGGCTTCTCCACCAAACGCTGAGGTACCCTCACACATCACTTGATTACTAGGAATTAAAATGTGAATACAAGTGTGTGTGAGTTGTATAGCATGAACTTGAAAGTGTATATGAATTGACTTACAATTGGCACTTATAGTTGCATGCCATGGCTATCCACTGTATGAGATTAATGTCAGAGAAGAGGTTATTTAGGAATACAATTATGCTCCTTGATGTCATCACTTCCCATTGCTCCAAGTGGACACAATTCAATGCAAGATAAATTAAAAAACTCCAAAAGAGAAGGACAAATTGCCTTCAATGATCCACACTTGGGTATATGCACTCCCCTTAATGTAACCAATGCATAGCATGATCAATGAGACCCATGGCATATGTCCATGCATGTGAAATGAAGAAAAGTCCAAGGTAAGCACTAATTTTAGAGCACTTTTCCTAAAACCTTGTTTCTCCAATAACCCTAATTTCCCTATTCATTTTGATGCAAGGATGATATAGGAGGATAGAGGAAGGCTTATTAATGAGAGTGAATGCCCTAGATCCCATGAAAGCATGCAGGAAACCCTATTTTTTTTAAGAAATTTCAAAATTACAAGAAAAGGAAGTTGCTCATGAAATCCCTCACTAATGCACAAATTGATCACTCGTATGATTAAGAAGATTGATGAAGAAATTTCTGAAAATTTTGATAAGAAACCCTAATTTCTCCATGAACTCTCAACTATGCAAAAGAGGGAAGAAATGAAAAATTAATGGATTGAAGCTTGTCTTACACACCTAAGAAAGCTTCTTAAGTGTTGTTGCCCACCATTGTGATCAATTTTCGAGCTCCATCCTCCACGAATAGTGCGCTGCTTGAATGCATCCCCACGGCCACAATTTGTACCATAGCCACCACTATAATGGTTTAAACTAAGCTTGGGCTTAAGCTTTGGTTATTAATAGCCATGAAATGCCACAACACTTGAAGAAACGCAGCATAGGACAGCGTAGCCTAATGGCGTGGAATCGCGATTCTAAGGGGCAAGAGAAGGCTCATTGTAAAGCTCTAAGTATGGCTAATCTATAGAGCTAGGTGATGGAAAAGATTACGCACATGAAAGGTCTCCATAACCATCAAGGATCAAGCACCAAGAAAGGGGACAAAGATGCAAACGTTTTGATTAGTGCTAATCAAGATTAACAGTAATCTTCCCCCAATTTTGGTTCCCTCTTTTTAAATTTGAGCGGCTACCCTAGATTTTGGTCCATAGTGATTCATACCCCCCCTCCCCCCCCCCCCAAAAGCTTAAGACAAACCAAAACTAAAAGAGATTCCCATCATCCCACAATCACCATGCCCATTTCTTGATTAAGAAATCAAGAAAGTCCAAGAAAATCAAGAAATCTATGAACTTCTCAAATTTTTCTTGAAATCATGAAGAAGAAAATGGATCAAAGACTAGGCTCTAATACCAATGAAAGAAAGTGGCAACCTAGATTTACCCTAATTAGTCTCATTAGCCTTGGATTAGTCTAGATTATAGACTTTAGCCTACGATTAGAGAAAGAAGAGAGCATAAGACTTGTATATTCTTGATTATCAAAAAGGTACCAAAATATGGTTCATATGGCCTATATACAAGACCCGCCTTTTCACACTATCATAAGTGTTGTCCATGGGCATGGTCAATTGCCCTTGGGCCCCCATTATTCATATGAGACCATTCCACTTTGTTACACATCGAATATGTTTGCACTTCAAGAGTGTCTCTACTATATCATAATTTTATCATTTATATGTTGTAAGCAATCTAATGATGCTCTCAAGTCTTGTACATCTAGATTAGAACAAAGTCCTTGTACTAATGATAGGACACCTCAAGTCACCTATTCTAGAGTGGGATAGTGAGAAAGGTCTTACAAATTATAACATAAAATTTCTCATTTTTTGTAAAGGGATAATTATCCATACATACATAGTTGAGCTCATGTTTCCTCAAATCTTATAGGTTTTTCTTACACTAGTATTGAGTGATGAGGAGAATGTTGCCCATTGGATGTGTGAAAACGTATACAGAAGGGACGTGACAAGCAAGCTCTCTACAAGGGTTTCTCTACAATCTCTCTACAAGTTTTTCTCTACAAGCTCTCTACAAGTTTTTCTCTACAAGGGTTTCTCTACAAGCTCTCTACAAGCCTTTCTCTACAAGGATTTACCTCTTGAGATTTGCTTGGGCTCAACTAGTCATACAATATGTTCCCACCCTAGATTCCTCAACTAATCATACAATACAAGCAAGCTCTCTATAAGGGTTTCTCTACAAGCTCTTCATAAGGATTGAGCTCTTGAGATTTGCTTAGGCTCAACTAGCCATACAATATGTTCCCACTTTGGATCCCTTAAAATAATTTGGAAGCTCCCATATCCCCATAGTTTAAGCAGGAGATTAAAACATTACCTTAGGATCCTTGGGAAGAAGGAAGCTATAATGATCAAGCATGTACTCAAAGAAATTTGCCTCAAAGACAACAAGGCTATTTGTCATAGAGAAGATCCTTCAAAAAGTAAAAGATTATGCAAAGGTTGATATCAAAATCTTTATAGAGGCCAAATTTTGAAGGACAAGTCATGGACATTCCAATTTTGCTTTGGGTGCCAAGTGGGGTACCTCAACAAAACCTCCATTAAGGATGAGAACAACAACTGTCCAATGTTGGTTTGGGTGCCAAGTGGCGTACCACAAACAAAGACCTTCCTTTAGGGTGACAACAACAAAAACTCCATTTAGGGTTGATATTAACAACAAGTCTACCCAAATTATTCATAAATAAGTCTTGAGGCCATAAAGACAAGTCATCAAGAATGTGTGGAGATCAAGAACGGTTGGACTAAAATAAAAAGAATAAGGATAGGAAGAAATGTTAGTCACTAAAGTCAATGGCAAAATCTCACCAAAATCATCCATGGTGTAAGCATTGGTCCACCAAGACCAATATCAAATGTGTAAATAAACACACCCTAGCCAACCCAAGCTGGAGCACTACCACACCTTATTTCTGCAGCGGTACTGTAGTACTCTCAAATGTCACAACTAGTGACTTCAATATGCATACATACACCCAATGGCAACTGTTGACCTCTTTGTAGCACCCACAGTGTCTGCACATCCAATCTGTCTTCCTGCAGTTCTTAAAATAGTGTTCGATAGAGAATCGATGACTTACCCGCAGTGCTCGAAATCGCCTGCTTTCTGAAAAACGGAGGTCCAGACGTGCCCGAAACGCGTTTTTGGCCAAGAAAATATTGTCCGATAGGTCCGATAGGACAGTATAGTTGCCCTGTAGCTCCACTCCCGCGAAGAAATCTCCTCAATCAGAGATCGTCGGTGCCTCCCGTAGAGCTCCCGACAAGGGTGTAGTCACCAACACAAATAGGGAAGAGTAATTGAAGCTCTTACCCTCATACCGCTTCCTGTGGTTCTCTTGCTTACAGCTCAGCCCTTAGCATGAACCAGGCTCTGATACCATGAAAAGATGCAGGGGAGAAGAGAGCTTGAGCTCTTGCAAGCACACACACACACACTCACAAAACCCTAATAGAGAACACACAAGGTGAGAGGCTGAAAATATTCTTCTTCTTCACTCAACACTCAACACACCATATACAAGATAAGAGTACACACAATATGAAAGGTACTCAACCAAATATATACGAGGGTTCTCTATAGTGTGAACCCAACTAAATGAGCTGGTGCTATAACTATGTCAGTCTCTAGAATGGCTGTCACACAGCCTGTCATCCCACTGGCCGCATATCACCCAAGATCTCACCAACCATGCCAATGGTGTAAGTGTGGGGCCTATCCCCCAGGCGGGTCATCAGTGTCCACCGCCTCACTAGACGAGCTCAATATCTCAACACTCCTTTGGCTTGAGGGATTGAGGGTTCTACTCTTGTTTGAAGCAAGAGTGGCCACCAATTCACGTTGGAGAGGATTAGGCCAAAAACAACTGAATTATTAAAAAATTCAATGTAAATGGCTTAGGACAGGAGCAGAGTAACAGTGCATAAACACCATTAAGCTTTTACAAAGGGGGAGGCTTCTTTTATAGGAAAAAGTGAGCCTCTAACCAAGCAAACTGATTCTAGAATTTTTCAAATTAGTTTGGTTAATTTTTGACCATTTTTTGGTCAGTTTAGCTTACTTTTTGGATCTAGTTGAAACAGGAGAGAGGAGAGATGAAAATATCTCATTACTTTTGAGTTTAAAACTCCACAGCAATGGCAATGATGTAGCAAGGGAAAGCTAAATAAAAAGGGCTTCAAGAATATGAAGGACTCCCTTCGTTGAAAAAGAAAGTGTCGATTGTCTATTCTTTAGGCACTCATGGGAAACTAATCTCTCCTAGAGGAAGCTACTTCCGCTGCTGCTACCATCCGGGAATCCAGGGTGCAGAGGGGGCAGTGGGATCCCATAGTTAGTATTAGAGCGCTGTTGTAAATTTACGTAACAGCAGTAGAAATTGCTTAAAAATTTTAAAGTAAATCTGGGAAATAACGTTTTCGCTTGCTAATATTATGTTGAAGGAACTTCAAAAATTGAAAACTCATAAACTGAATTGGAAATTTATAGATGGATACCCCAAATCTATCTGGCATTCCTGAACTCTCCCAGAGTCAAGATATGATAGCCTTTGCATTCGAGCACCTCATCAACTCTGCTACGACCTGAGTGAGCAGAGAGAGACTCGCGTGTCATTTTGAGAGTCTTTACTTTCCTGATCCTCTTGAGCGACGTTGGTATATGTGGTTCTGTGGAGGACGATGTATTAATTTCAGTACCAGTCAGCGTCAGAGGCTCAGGCAAAATATTTCCTTAGCCATGATTCTGATGAGGCTAGGACTTGTTCAGCATGCACAACTCTTTGATCATTCACCCACCACGAACTTCAGAACTTCATGCCGAGTTTTTAGGCTTCTTAGCCGCTTTATCCCTAGAGATAGAATTACAACACCTCTTTCTGTAATGAATCGTGTGTACCATGGCATGTCTCCTTCGCAATTTCGCTTCTTTATGTGTATACGATTGAGACAGTGATTTTGGGGAGCTGTGATGCTCTATGTATATCGAAAACTTTTGATAATAAATGATGTTTTGCAAAAAAATTCTAAATTGTTTTCATGATTGTGAATATGGTTAATCTTGTTTCATGAAGAATGATGAAATAATTATCTGTTTAAAGAATAAATCGTAAAAATTAAATAATCATAAATCTATTATCAAAGTTAAGTCGATAAAAATCTCGTTCTGTCAGAGTCATGAGGCACGTGGCCCGTGCAAGGCAACCGGATCCTCTAACCGATGACAAAGAGTTAGATCCGGATGTTCGAAAAGCTCTACACAGATTCCAACCTGGTCCCTTAAAGGGTAAAGGAGAGCACTTGGGTGAAGTAGTGGAAAAGTGGATTGAGGTAATGGAGGAATACTTTGATGTAACTGGCTACAATGAGAGAAGCAAGATGGCTCTCGCTAGGTTAAAGATTGTGGAAACGGCCAGGGTCACTTGGAAGAATCACAGCGAGACTAACCATCTCGACCGGAATACCCAGACCTGGACCGATCTTAAAGCTTACCTCAGAAAGAGGTTTTGTCCTCCGGGCTTCCTTGAAACTAAAATGAATGAGTTCTTGGAACTAAAGCAGGATAGCCAAACAATTGAAGAATACCATCAAGCTTTTTCCCTTCTCCTCAAATATTCCCCTCAGTTGGATGAAGAGCAGCTGATGGCCAGGTTCATTCGAGGAATGAACGAGCCATTGGACACCTTAGTAAAGAATGCCAAACTTGTCTCAATGGCCGAAGCAGTAATAATGGCAAAGGAAAGCCTTTGTTGTTAAGGTCCCACCAAAGCCTGCACCCTTTAATTTTAAAAGATTCCAGACCCCAGGAAGTACTTCAAACTTTCCTCCCCCAAAGAGGCAGCAAGGCCCAAATAAGAATCAAGATACCGGAAAATTCAGAAGTAAAGGAAGACCCTTCCCACAGAACACTTTCTCAGGAGCCCCACCTCTTTCAAGGATCCAGAGGGATGAGCTCTCAGAAGT
>NC_141096.1:280000-382500 GCF_041138505.1 Cibotium barometz | reverse complement strand
ACGAATACATTCATGGTCTTGGGAGTCTTACCTATTATTTATCTATATTGTTGACTTTGGAAAGTACGCGACTAATTGGGTCCACCCTACCATCCACTATCCAAATTTGGGATACGATCAACTATGAGGTTTTTAATTACTAAGCACATTGTTGGTACAGATACATCACATAATAGTATTCTTTGGTTTAATTCCCTTCACGCGTTCCTTTATCCCTTAATGCCAAAAAATGGAAAAAAAAACATAAATATAATCATAAACTTGAATTACAACACAATTTGGAAAAGCATCCCTTGGTGCGTTGAGTTACATACAATCTAAGGCATTGCAACTATTGTGGCATTAAATTATCACATATTAGTAAGGTGAAATATCCCCTCACTCACCTATACTAACATGAAACCTATCAAGCTCGGGTTTGCAATCCTAGAAAAAACCCCTTGCCTTGCTTTGTGGTGGGCTCGGGGGGGTCACTCTATGTAGAATACCCCTATCGCGTGCGTTCAAGGCCTATATTTTAAATCCCTTATCTGTGAATTTTTTTATCTATATAATATCCCCTTTTCTTTATGAATATGTAAAAAAAATTTAAAAAATTTTAAATCATACCCTTATGTAAATATATTTTTGTAAGCTTCATAAATTAAAAATATGCTTCTGTTGAACGCACGTGATATTCACATTTTTTTGTGAGTGACCCCCCCGAGGTGGTGGGTTAACCATCATAAATAGTTTCCTCAACTCCGTAAATACTGAAGGGTTGGTTGCCCTAGGTGGGGGAATACCTAGTTGCCCCAGGCAGATCACTTCGAAATGGTTATCCCCAAGAGAGCCTGTCCCTTGGTTTATTTTAAAACAACTTTAAAATATGTTACCAGTCTTGTTGTAATCTTGCATCCACAATCCATGCAACAAACATATTCACATGAGAGAGATAACCTTTTCTATTTTTGAAAAGAAAAATTTCCTAGTCAAATGCATCAAACAATCCCTTTTCTTAATCAAACAATTCAAGGGCTGGTCCCACTTACACGACAATAGTTACGGTACTTACGGGGGGAGGTGAGCTGGTCCTCCACTTCCTTGGGAGACATTTGTAGCTACCATTATTTGAGGTTCAATTGTATCCTCTTCATGGTCAACTACCCTTGGATGCCCACTTCTTGCCTGCATCCTCCACATTCTGCATGTCATTATTCTTTGTCATGGTTGAGCCTTTGCTTATTTCTGGGAAGTAACTCACATGGCTTGAGAGTCGAGTGGAAATCCTCTCTTAGAGATAAAATATCTACTCTGTTAGTTTATTCTTCCATCACTAGGCTTTAGCATAATATATAATTAATAATCAAGTCTAAGTTATGTCTTTATCTTAGTGAAAAAGGAGAAAAACAAAAAAGGACATTGAATGATCGAGAGAGAGGGATATGGGAGCGAGAGAGCAAGGGAGGTGGATGTTTTTGGAGAATAGATTGGGAGAGGGAGAGAGTGAGAAATACGGGGAGTGTGTGTCACTACTGAGAGGAGAGGGGCCAACGAGAGTGTATCTCATCTCTTTCCACTACCACTGGAAGAAGATAACAAGAAGGTCTATGCAGTAGATCATCCACCAGAATTTAAAAAAAACAAATAGTTTTTAATAGAATTTTATTATATATATATATACACACACACACACACACAAATACATATATATATGTATACACACACACACACACACACATGGATATGGATATGGATATGGATATAAATACATGTATATGTATATATGTATATGTACATGTATACATGCATAGATGCATGTATATATGGATATATGCATGTATATATGTATATATACACATATATATCTATATATGTATCTATACATATATATATGTATATATACATATATATATGTATCTATACATATATATATGTATATATACATATATATTGAAGGAAAGTAACATCTAGATTATCTTGGGATTAGCCTAATTAGCTTGGATTAAGGAAAGCTAGAGAGATTAACACTAAGAACAATGAAAAGTAAAGTGTAATGGTAGTCCAAAGATATCAAAAGGTTCAAAGCTACAATAATCCTAGAGCACATGCCTTTTATAGTCCCAAGGCCATGTGCCCTAATCCCACATGTAAATGACCCTGAGACCATGTGCCTAGACCATCCCATCTACATGTGCATCCTAAAAATACTTTGTTACAAACCATCCCCTTTCTAACATGATAATTTCCTCGAAATCTAAGGGTTCTTGTGCATGAAAATACGCATACAAGAGGCTATATACCAAAGCCAAAAAATGAACATATAGTCCGTAGACATCCAAGTGTGGAAATGAAGGTTGTGGTGACAAAGATGGTGTAGAGGCCTCCTCGGATCGAATGGAAAGCTGAAGAGTCAACGTGATCAAGGATATAGATCTTGTGCCACTTGGGTCAAAAAGGTAGATCGTATCTCCCCTTACTATGAATGTGCAACCACCTAGGTCAAACGTGAAGCAATGCCGCCCCACCGTCAAAAGGTGATATTTGAAAATGCCCAGATCAAATGGAAAGGTCAATGAACTCCCGCCGATGATAAGGCTAAAGAAGCTCTCGCCTAGATTGAAGGGAAATCTAAGGCACTCTAAATCCTAGAGATTAACACTAAGAACAATGAAAAGTAAAGTGTAATGGTAGTCCAAAGATATCAAAAGGTTCAAAGCTACAATAATCGTGGTGCACATGCCGTTTATAGTCCCAAGACCGATGTGCCCTAATCCCACATGTAAATGACCCTAAGCCCATATGCCTAGCCTATACCATGTGCATACATGTGCATCCTAAAAATACTTTGTTATATAAAACATCCCCTCCTAACACGATTTCATCCTTGAAATCTAAGGGTGGTTGTGCATGAAAGTACACATACAAGAGGCTACATATAAAAGCCAAAAATCAAACATATAGTCCGTATACATCTAAGTGTGGTAATGAAGGTTGTGGTGACAAAGATGGTGTAGAGGCCCCCTGGATCGAATGGAAAGCCGAAGAGTCGCATGGTCAATGACATAGATCTCATGCCACCGAGTCAAAAGGGTAGGTCGTATTTCCCTTGCCCCATGAATGTGCAACCACTTGGATCAAACGTGAACTAATGCTGCCCCACCGTCAAAAGGTGATCTCTGACAATGCCCGAATTAAATGGAAAGGTCAATGGAGTCTCGCCGGATAATGAGGCTAGACAAGCTCCCACTAGATCGAAGGGAAATCCAAGGCACTCTAAATCCAAGACAGTGGTCCTACGATGATCTAGTGTGAATGGAGAGGCTAAGGAACCACCGTCGACGATGGCAAAAATATTCGTGTACCCTCTAAGATCAAACAGATAGGTAAGGTATACCTCAAGGATCCTTGATATGTTGTGGTAGCACCAAGTTCGAAGGGAAAGCTTGTAAGCTCGTCCACATGACTAGGGTGTGAATCCAAAACCAAAGGTATCCACCAAGTGGAATCAACACCCCTAGCAAGAATGTGGAATGATCATAGTGTAGAAGAACCATCGTTTATGCCACAATAATCGAGATGTGCTATAGGTGCATCAAAATAATGTGCCACATAATCATATGCTGAAAGTGGCAAAGAATGCACCCATAGAAAAGTAAGTAGAGTCACCATCCTTGAAATCTCCAAGATCACTAAGGTCATCCCTATAGGAATGATCTATAATAATAATCCATGATGCCCTTGTATGACATAGATTCCTCCTAGATCCCAAGAGAGATCGATCTCTAATAACAACGGATCTACGTAGATATCTAGATCAAATGAAAATCTCTCTAGATCCGCATGCATAATCCTCTGTCTCCTACGAGGTCTCACCTCAACAAAGTCATCGCTATGCTAATGTGAAATGCTTGACTATCCAAATAAATGCCCTAATCCCAAGTGAATGCTACCAAGTATGCTATGAGACCTAGGAGTAGAGATAGAATGATAGACATTCCCTAATATCCCCATGAATAGAAGACCTAAAAGAGTAGCCTCTCATTCCATCAGTCTTTCACGATCCGATTCTGGTTCTATCTGCTTTAGGGGTGGCCCACAGCACATGTCCTGTAGGGGTTGCCCCCAGGTTTCATAGTGTTTGAGACTTGAATCAAAGGCAAAGGGAAAAACACTCGTTGTTTCACAGCAAATTAGCTGTGCGGGGTTAGAGATTGTAGGCAAATACAATCTCCCACATTGCCAAATGTCTCGGGAGAAGTCCAAACCTCATAGGCGAGGAGAAAATAGAAGCCTCTAAGTTCTTATTTTCAACAACAAGAGAAACAGAAGGAGCGAAGAAAATTTGGAAAATATGCGGTCGATTGTTTCCCTTCCCGCTTTTCCCTCAACAAATCTTTTGACTCCATTACCTGAGAGGGCTAACAGTGGGCTTATAGTTTAATTGTTTGAAATGTACTGCTCATAACGGTAATATTGTAGGTTCGAGCCCTACTAAGCCTCTTTACTTGCCATACCCAACTTGCAAGTCTTTTGCTTTGCTACGCCCAGCTTTGGTTCAGCCCACCCATTCTCTGAGTTTTGCTTCTTTTCCCCAATTACCATTGCATGGAGTATAGCCAAGCGGTAAGGCATCGGTTTTTCTGGTACCGACGAAAAAATTCGAATCCTTTTACTCCAGGATCCCAAGGCATTCAAAGCATTGCTCATTCATAGCCTTCTTGTTTGAGTCATTCTTCTCACCCAGAAAGCTTGGGAGGCATTGCTGCCTTGGCAATGCATGTCTCGGGGGAAACATTGCCTTTACGGAATAGATACTTCTTGCATGCATTAAGCCATGCAAAGAAAGAATGGGTACAACCAAGTGCTACCATGTGCAAGGACTAGGCGAAGCGATGGACCCCGCACCGTTAAACAAACGCAGTGAGATACGCAAAGATAGGATCTATTGAGCAAGATCCAAGATCGACTGAGCCACTTAGATCGTTTTTTTCTTTTTCTGGTAATGAATGGAAACACGTGTTTTTCCTCCGAGCAAACAAGCCAAGCCATTTTAAGGAGCCTGAGGGACCCAGGCAGAAACAGAAATGGAAAGAGCGATTGAAAGGACAACGCATGGTTATGCAAAATAAATCAACGAGAAATGAAGCTGCGCCCCAGTCAAATTGATTCTAGGTCAATTTGTGTAGAAGGCATAATTCTTTGGCTATCGACTCCTTAAAGAATCAAATAAGGATGTCCTATCGATTCCCCCCTTATGGGAATCCAGAGCTTGGAGAAGGTTCTTAGTGTTGACACAGGTTTACCTCTTGTAGACACATATCTACTTCTTAATACTGAATATTCTCTACATCAAAACCATCAGTGCCTTGCGTAGTTTGATCGCTGGCTCCCATCATTGGAATATCGCTAAGATCCTTTCCCTAGGCAAGATCCAGTTCTAGACAAGCTGACCTTGTAATAACAGCTAGCTGGCGATGAAGATGGTTGTTTGACGTGTATTCATATCCATGAGCACCCATAAGGATATGCTGGGCTGCCTTTCATGACAATAGCTCGCTAGTATCGGCCGGGGTATAAAGAGTGTTACTTCAGGGCCCAAGCGGCGGGGGACCCGACCTTGACACCAACAGGCTTTGAGTATAACTGTATTCCACATACGATCCAAAGCTTACAGAATATGACCTCGCAGGCAAGGTCGAGGTTCAACCACCGCTTTGTTCAACCAGCAGTCAAGACTGACAATCTGGTCGACCATTGTACGATCGTATATACGGACAGTACGAGAGTGGGATGTCTAGCAGAATATGAAAGTGGCATACGAGGACGATGTCTATTTATCAGAGCCCATTTCAAGAAGCTAAACATTCCTCTCGTGCGATCTATACCATGGGAATAGAAATGGGTTATATTGTCCATCTTATCATGTCCCGAGCACTTTCTACAACAGTTGCGGAGTGTCCATCACCAAGGCAAAGCGCTGTGCTCCCGAACGAGGACTGGAGCACAAAGGGCATAATCCAGGGTCCATGACAGCCCGATCTAGCCCACAAGGCAAACCTCCAACCATGCCCTTTCGAAGTGATCCCGTACGACCGCACGCTTGGCCTACATTAATGCAATAATGCGCTTCTTGTTAATGCACTTCTTTCATTAATACTCCTTGTTGTGTGTCAATGGAATACGCGTTCTTATTGCTATTACTGGGTCTTGACCGATATATCGATGCTTTTTCACAAGCGGAGAACGACACGGAGTAGGTGGGACCTCCTTCCAATGCCCCCTTCTTCCCTTCTCTTTGTTCATGTTTAACCCGAAAGATTTTCCAAAAATGCTGAAATCTTACGAAAAGTGGGTAGCGCTTTCGCAACCTTCAGAACGTTTTATGAATGGAATGAATTTTTGTATATAGATGTAAAGAACATGGAATTTTCTCTTTTTAGGCCAAATCTGTGGATCCCTTAGCGCGTAGCACTTTGCAAGGAGTCGTGGAACCACTACAAGACACTGCTGCCATACACGTGTTCAATACACGCGATAAGTTATGGGCGCGTGTATGGTCGCGCATGTATATGAGTAGTATCGGCGGCGGGCACATGTATATTCGCATCTAAATTCGCGTCGTGTATTGAAGTTTTAGAAACGCGTCTACCAGCGCGTGTATATTGGCATCTAAATTCGCGTGTATACTGGTTTCAGAAACGCGTGTATAAGTGCGGGTATATACACGCAAATATACACGCATTATTCCACGCGAGTGCTTTATTAAGAAAAACTCCATTCCTTTACAAAATTAAAAACTATTTTCTTTAAACTATCTCATAGTACATTACAGTATATATCATTACACAATCCCACGACATGCATTTACAACAATGAAATATATTCAAAAATAAATCATGAGATGATAATTAAAAGACAACATATACAATAGAAATGTCATCAATTTAGAACGATACAGTGATGGATTGGTTAGGGTTCGATCTCATCTTCAATAAGATCCATCCTTGCCAAATGATCAACATCAATATCCATTTGATCAATTTGTAAGGCTACGATTAAATTTATTCCACTATCGATATTCTGTCCATTGATAATGGTATCGATGTCCTGATCATCCTCATCAACATCACCATCATCCTCAATGGTAGGGTTATTCTCATGATCATGAGAAATGGCACACTCATCCTCATTATCATGATCATCTCTTATTTCTTGATCATCGATCACAACATCTTCATTGGGGCATGTTCGACATCATCTTTATTGCGGCTTGTTACATCCTCCATATACTCCATATAAGTGAATGTATTATATATCACTTTGGAACGTGGGGCAATAGGGATGACATACCACCATTTAATGTCATGCACCATTGGCAGATAGATAACCTACTCAAATACACATACTACAGTAATTAATTAGCATATCAAAAGTCAAGGGGTACGCGAGCTTAGATATATATGTATATGAAACACATTAGTAAAAAAATACATACCTGCTAACATTGTTGTGGCAATACGAGCCTATCTTTCTTTGTTTGCCAAAACTTTGTAGAGTCAATAGTTACATAGCCACTTGCATGGCATTTTATCGTTGCATTAGGCCCTTTTTCCACCATGTTCATTCGCCATTTGACATCCAGAACATACACAAAGAAGCGACGAAAGTCAAGCCTAAATATGTCTTGGATTGTGCCACAATAATCATCCATTTTTCCATTAGCTCCCTCAAAGCTACTAATGACACCGCAATCTTGTGTATTCCTCTTTTCATCAATTCTTTGTGTTCGAAAATGCTTGCCTTCACATGATATAGCATTGAACATAGTGCACTGGACCAAAATAGAAGCAATATTTGTGTAAGCAATGTGAATAAATATTAAAAGCAAATCACTTACAACTAATGCAAAACATTAGTTCTACGTACCTTTAACATGCATCCTCGTGCATACTCCCATTCTTCCGCCGTGATATGCAGCCCCTCGTTGCTCTCTGCTCTCTCCATTTCCTCATGCAACCAATCAACATGGATATCATTCAGAAGTGTTGCTAGATGCTTAGGGTACGCCCTACGAGAGCCATGTTGCCTCCGAAAGAGAGCTCTTTCTGCTTGCCTTTTTGTCTTTGCATCCTCATATCTTGTAACCCATCTGCTCATCACATCACTATTAAGGATGCAAGTGAAATTGAGATCATCAATCAATGTTCTGTCAATTACTTTACGCTCTGTCCTTTTTCTTGAGGCACAATAGAGGTCATCCTCAAGTCCTCTTCATTGCTCCATAGTCGTGGCAAAGAGCTGTCCACCTGACCAAGAAATTTTGAAATATATACAAGAGACTCTTGTATCAACCAACCCTCGGCCATGCTTCCTTAGGGCCTTGCACTTTGCCTCACAAAGTCTTTTAAGGTCTTCATGAAGCGCTCTAGGAAGAACATCCAACGTGCATGCACAGTGCCACATAAAGCAATTTCGTCCACTAAATGCACAATGAGATGTAGTTGACTTGTGAGAATGGTTCGCGGAAAAGTCTTCTCTACTAAACAAACCACCTCCAACGCCATAACACGCGCATCATCCAACGTGGCTGGATCAATTGCTTTGGAACTAACATATCTGAAAAATAAATGAATAGTACGTTATACCTCATGCACGTTCATTTTGTAAGGTATAATGAAGGGTGATCTGACATGGGTTTTACATACCTCACAAGCTCGCCCATCTTATAAATACATTTTTTCAAACTCTTATTTGCACAATGATCGAT
This sequence comes from Cibotium barometz, assembly GCF_041138505.1. Lineage (NCBI taxonomy): Eukaryota > Viridiplantae > Streptophyta > Polypodiopsida > Cyatheales > Cibotiaceae > Cibotium > Cibotium barometz. Next base: position 373,751 of record NC_141096.1, on the reverse strand, counting down.
GCTAGTAGGTAGTATGAACTGTGCACATAAGAGCACATGTATGTATGGTTTATGGCATTACAAAATTTAATTTCAACGTACAAGACTTGGAAAACACTTACTTGGAGCACCTTGTGCCAATCGTGGGACTTCAACCCATATAGTTGCTCAACGCCTCTTTTCTTAGTGGTTGTAAAGGCTCACTTCAATGATCTCATGCATCCAGTGGGAGTACGCAAAGTGGTGATGGCCTGCTTTACCTGCTTCTCCTCTTTCTTTGATATAATCCATGGTGCAGGTGAAAGACGAACGTGCCCACCCTCCTCTCGTGGTGGCCAAGCTTGACGTATACGTCCTGCAACCCGCAAGTCCTCCCATACGCTAACATTATCTCATTTACCAATAACATGTTCCCAATCAACGGTTCGAGATAAACATCCATATACTTGACTTTATGTTTCCTTGGAATTAGAAGGGATAACATAAGATGTCCCTTCTTGATCGTCACCATTGATGGTGGAAGGTTGTAATTCACCAACACAACTGGCCACACACTGTATGCGGTGCTTTTGAAACCAAATGGATTCACTCCATCCATACCTAGGCTAAGTCTCAAGTTTCCGGGCTCTGTTTTAAAGCTGGGCCACTCATCTTCAATATGCTTCCAAGTAGGAGTGTCTACGGGAATTCTCCACATGCCATCATCCGATCGATGTGAGGAATGCCATGACATGAGCTCTTCTATGGATTTGCACTTGAACATGTGTTTGATGCAAGGAATTAGAGGAAAGTGTCGCAAGACTTTACGAGGTACATCAAAACTCTTCACATCTGTTCTATACCTTGCTTCACCATAAGTGGGACAATGTCGAGCCTCCTTATGCGTCCCACGAAAGAGAATGCAATCATTGACGCATGCATGTATGCGATCATAATCCAATCCTCCAAGAGATGTCAAATAGCGCCTCGCTATGTCTCTTGAGGTGGGTAGTCTATTCCCCTTTGGAAGCATGTTTGATAATAGCTTGCATGTTTGATAATAGCCTGCATCCAATATCATCAATTAGTCCTAAATCCTAAACCCTAAACCACTAATTCAAATTTGCAAGTTAGAATGCTTACTTCAATAATGCGTCAAGACTTGCATTGCTCCATCCATAAACTGTTTGTATATTGAGTAGTTCAAGTGAAGCACGTAAAATAGAGAATGTGCACCCTTCAAAAACCGGTGTCGATGAAGCCTTGTAAAGATGCTCTTGTTCCATATCATCGTCGTCCATACCTTTGGGATCATCCCTAAAAAGATACCGCACCATATCATCAAACACTTCCTCTTCCACAACTTCGTGGAGTGCAGGGCTATTGTCATCCCTTTCCCACTCATCTCTGACAATAGATCCCAAAGCTCCAACATCATCTCGTCGACACTTTGCATGCTCTCGCCGCACGTAGGGCACCATGTTAGGGTGTGGTACTGTATCCTGCTTCAATTAGAGTATATATATTACAACTCCATTAATTTATTTTGGATACCATGAGTCATTTGAATACTATCAATTTACATCTACTCACCTCTAAACCTGTTTGATTCCATTCTCCATACATGGAGATGTGATTCAAGGTAATTCGACGCGATTGTACAATGCATCCTTGACATCGATTACACATACACTTGATCCTTTGTCCCAACCACACATCGCGATTATGATGACGCATTGTCTCATCCTCACCAGAACTGCTTGAGGAGGTTGATGACATTCTATGTACAAAAGAGCAAACATAAAATCATAATCAGTTTTTAATGAAAGTATAAAAATCGCGTGTAAAAATGCGGCTACATACTCGCATGTATAAACGCGGCTACATCTTAAAAATGGCATGTAAAAACGCGGCTACATCCTAAAAATCGCGTGTAAAAATGCGGCTACATCCTAAAAATCGTGTGTATAAATGCGATTGATTTATTATCAACGTGAAAATACACGCGCTGCTACACGCGATGACCTGTCCATACCTAAAAATAGCCCGCCTTCTCCAAATAAACATTTTGAAACTAAGATTTGCTCTCCTTTATCGCCGCCTCTTCCAATAGAGCACTAAACCTAAGTGCAAGGAGCAGACAAGGAGCACACATGGGTGAAGGAAACCAGCCAAAAAGAAGACTCACTTTTTCAGAGGTGAGTCAGCTTGTCCTTTGTCCTATCTCTTTTCTTCCATTTGTTTATGCTATTGTCTCTTTTCTTTATGCGTTTGTCTCCGTCCTTCTCCTTCTATGGTAGTACTTTTGTGAACGATTGTGACAGTGGGCGACAGTGGGCTTTTCATAAGAACGATTTGTCGGAGGTCGGTCGCTTTCAAAATTTTTTTTGCGCAGGTCGCATGTAGGAACGCGTGTATGTCTGCGTGTATCCTGTCTGCACAGTAGTTCACGCGCATATACATGCGTTTTTAGACGGGTGCATATACGCGTTTTTAGACGGGTGCATACACGCGACTGTGTTTCACCCATGCTTGCTATGCAGGTTCTTCAGAGAGATGATCCCATTTGTATTAAGAGACTAAGGTTATGTAGAAGGGGAAGAGGAAGGTGTGAGTGTGAAGGGACTTAAGGTCCACTAGCTCATCTATTTAAAGATGAGGCCATGAGGCATTTTGTATGTGAGCAAGGCCCAGTTGTATGTATAAGCAACTTAATAAGCAAGATATTATTCTTATACTTTTTGAGTCTTTCCTCTCCACACACTTGATCTAGCATGAGCACCACGTTTTCTCAACATGGTATCAAAGATGAGGCCATGAGGCATTTTGTATGTGAGCAAGGCCCAGTTGTATGTATAAGCAACTTAATAAGCAAGATATTATTCTTATACTTTTTGAGTCTCTCCTCTCCACACACTTGATCTAGCATGAGCACCACATTTTCTCAACAATCTACATATGGCTTGCCTTCACAAAATCATATGTGCTAGCTTGCATTTGTGCTTTGATGCAATCATGTATATACTTTTATTTTTGCAGATTCTTTATGGATCCAGGTTCTTCATCCGATCCATTTGCATATGGCACTTGGATGATGGAGATGCTAAATCATTTTGGGCGCCATCTTGGTCTAGTTGAGCTTACAGAGTACATGTATGCCCATCCCCCTCCTGGACCCGGGGGGGTCACTATATGTAAATCCTCTATATCACGTGCGTTTAAGGCCTATTTAAAAAGTCCCTTATCTGTGGATTTTTTAGTGAATATAATGTATCCTTTCCTATTCAAATCTGTAATTTTTTTAAAATAAAATAAATAAATCCTCTCTGTAAATATATTTCTGTAAGTTTTAAATATTTAAAATGTCCTTCTGTTGAACCCACGTGATACTTACATATTTATACGAGTGACCCCCCCGAGCTCCTGGATTGCCTGGTATCTATACCCCGCCCTGGAGTCCGATGAGACGGCATGCAGACGTGACACGTGGGCCCTCTTCAGAGCCGAGGAATGTATTATGGACGCACAGTTTGAGATAGCCATGAGACCATACGGTCGACAGGTACTTGAAAACTCTAAACGAATGATTTTGGTTTATTGAATTACACATATATATACTTATATACTATATATTACTTGAACAGGCACAAGCTGTTGCTGCTGCACGTGCTGATGATCCACCCGCCGCCACTGCAGAGAGTGAACATGAGCATTACTCATCGGACATTCCAACCGATGTGAGCTCATCTGATCATGGAGGGAGCAGCGAGTCGTCATCTGGGTCTGAGTAGTACTCAAACTTATAGTATCACGTTCCATATTGAGGATGTGGTTGTATATATATTTTTGTAACTGAAGCCATGGGCTACTTCGACATATGGACTCCCTTGTATATATGTGTACACATAAAATTTTGATAGTAATATTGAATCGTAAATTGATAGTATTGCATTCATGTCTGTCTTGAATCGTGTATTGACAATGTATGCATTCATGTCGTTCTTGTCTTAAATCTTCCTTGTGGATGGTGTAATGCACCCAAAAAAAAAATCCAGAGAGTGTTATTGGGTGCTGAAATGCTGGAACAGCATTCAGGAACCAAATAGCACTCTCTGGATTTTCTTTTTGCTCTCTGTTCATGTGTATAGATGCGTCAACTCTGCAAAAAGTCGCGTGTATATACGCGGGTACTCTGTGAAATGCGCGTGTATAAGTGCAGCTAAACTAACAAAACGCGTGTATACACCCTCATATCAGCGTGTCTAAGCGTAGCTAAACTAACAAAACATGTGTATACGCCCGTGTATCAGCGCGTCTAACTGCTTCTATACACGCACTTTTACACGCATGTCTCTGGCCGCGGTGATACACGTGCTGATACACGGGCCCGTTACTTTTTTTCCACAAGTCATTTTTAGCGGCTAGGAGCACGGGTATGAGCCCGATCCCTTGTAGTGAACCTAAAGGAGGTAGCCTTCTGCCTTTGGGGACGGAAGTTTTCTTGCTCTACCGCACTCGCTACGCTTTGCTATGCTCGAATGTTAGGGACAGATGGGCTTGCGCACTACTATAAGGCCATGTGCCGAGTTTTCCCTCGAATGCACCGAAAGAGACACTCCACTACCTAACTTTCCTTTAGTAGCAGTGCCTTTGGTTTAGGGACTGAGAATACGCTCTCGCCAAGCACTGCATGTTTGGGGACCAACAAGGTGCTATCCCTTCCCACAGCTACAAAAACAAGATACCCGTAACACTGCCATTGGTTCGAGGACGGACCTTTTCTAGGGCTCTACATTCCAACCGCACTACCCCTACAAGGACTCCCCCGGTGCACTACCATAGGTTTGGGGAGACTGAAAACCTCCCTAGCGATAGACCAGCTTTTTAATGTCACTTTCAAAGCTTAACAGAAAAGTGACATTAAAAAGAAGTGACATTCTTTCTATATACGAAATTTCCGGGGAAACGGCCGAATTTGCCGTTCTCTCGAGAAAATGCTCCGCACTCAAAGGGGTCCTTTAGGACACTCGACTAGCAGAGCAAATTTATGGCCTTAATAGAGGGGCACCGCAGCAGTACTATGGATCATTTCAAAAATATACAGGGCGGATTTTGTGCCACGTGAAGGCTATAGCCCAGATGGAGGGAGGGTTCCTTCAAATTAGCGCTAGAGCAATCAGAGAACATGCCTATTGAGGAAACACTACAAGGGATCGGGCTCATACCCGCACTCCTAGTTGCTAAAAATGACTTGTGGAAAAAAAGTAACGGGCCCGTCTATCAGCGCATGTATCACCCCACGGCCAGAGACATGCGTGTAAAAGTGCGTGTATAGAAGTAGTTAGACGCGCTGATATGCGGGCGTATACACGCGTTTTGTCAGTTTAGCTATGCTTAGACACGCTGATACGAGGGTGTATACACGTGTTTTGTCAGTTTAGCTGCGCTTATACACGTGCATTTCACAGAGTACCTGCGTATATACACGCGACTTTTTGCAGAGTTGACGCGTCGATACACGCGAACAGAGAGCAAAAAAAAATTCTAGAGAGTGCTATTTGGTACCTGAATGCTGTTCCAGCATTCCAGCACCCAGTAACACTCTCTGGATTTTTTTTGGGTGCATTGCACCATCCACACAAGGAAGATTTAAGACAAGAACGACATGAATGCATACATTGTCAATACACGACTCAAGACAGACATGAATGCAATACTATCAATTCACGATTCAATATTACTATCAAAATTTTGTGTACACATATATACAAGGGAGTCCATATGTCGAAGTAGCCCAGGGCTTCAGTTACAAAAATATATATACAACCACATCCTCAATATGGAATGTGATACTATAAGTCTAAGCACTACTCAGACCCAGATGATGACTCGCTGCTCCCTCCATGATCAGATGAGCTCACATCGGTCAGAATGTCCGATGAGTAGTGCTCACATCCACCCTCTGCAGTGGCGGCGGGTGGATCATCAGTAGGTGCAACAGCAGCTTGTGCCTGTTCAAGTAATATATAGTATATAAGTATATATATATGTAATTCAATAAACCAAAATCATTCGTTTAGAGTTTTCAAGTACCTCTCGACCGTATGGTCTCATGGCCATCTCAAACTGCGCATCCATAATACATCCCTCGGCTTTGAAGAGGTCCCACATGTCACGTCTGCATGCCGTCTCGTCGGACTCGTAGGCATAGACGGCAGTGGAGTGACCAGGATACTCAGGGGTGGGGTATAGATACCAGGCAATCCAGGAGGGGGATGGGCATACATGTACTCTGTAAGCTCAACCGGACCAGGATGGCACCCAAAATGATTTAGCATCTCCATCATCCAAGTGCCGTATGCAAATGGATCGGATGAAAAACCTAGATCCATAAAGAATCTGCAAAAATAAAAGTATATACATGATTGCATCAAAGCACAAATGCAAGCTAGCACATATGATTTTGTGAAGGCAAGCCATATGCATATGGGATCATCTCTTTGAAGAACCTGCATAGCAAGCATGGGTGAAACACAGTCGCGTGTATGCACCCGTCCAAAAATGCATGTATATACGCGTGAACGACTGTGCAGACAGGATACATGCAGACATACACGCGTTCCTACACGTGACCTGCGCAAAAAAAAAATTTGAAAGCAACCGACCTCCGACAAATCGTCCGTATAAAAAGCCCACTGTCGCCCACTGTCACAATCGTTCACAAAAGTACTGCCAGAGAAGGAGAAGGACGGAGACAAATGCATAAAGGAAAGAGACAATAGCATAAACAAATGGAAGGAAAGAGACATGACAAAGGACAAACTGACTCACCTCTGAAAAAGTGAGTCTTCTTTTTGGCTGGTTTCTTTCACCCGTGTTGTGTGCTCCTTGTCTGCTCCTTGCACTTAGGTTTAGTGCTCTGTTGGAAGACGACGATGATATGGAACAAGAGCATCTTTACAAGGCTTCATCGACACTGGTTTTTGAAGGGTGCACATTCTCTATTTTACGTGCTTCACTTGAACTACTCAATATACAAATAGTTTATGGATGGAGCAATGCAAGTCTTGACACATTATTGAAGTAAGCATTCTAACTTGCAAATTTGAATTAGTGATTTAGGGTTTAGGGTTTAGGACTAATTGATGATATTGGATGCAGGCTATTATCAAACATGCTTCCAAAGGGGAATAGACTACCCACCTCAAGAGACATAGCGAGGCGCTATGTGACATCTCTTGGAGGATTGGATTATGATCGCATACATGCATGCGTCAATGATTGCATTCTCTTTCGTGGGATGCATAAGAAGGCTCGACATTGTCCCACTTGTGGTGAAGCAAGGTATAGAACAGATATGAAGAGTTTTGATGTACCTCGTGAAGTCTTGCGTCGTAAAGTCCTGCGACACTTTCCTCTAATTTCTCGCATCAAACACATGTTCAAGTGCAAATCCATAGCAGAGCTCAGTGCCACATAAAGCAATTTCACCCACTAAATGCACAATGAGATGTAGTTGACTTGTGAGAATGGTTCGCAAAAAAATCTCCTCTACCAAACAAACCACCTCCACTGCCATAACACGCGCATCATCCAACCTGGCTGGATCAATTGCTTTGGAACTAACATATCTGAAAAATAAATGAATAGTACGTTATACCTCATGCACGTTCATTTTGCAAAGGTATAATGAAGGGTGATCTGACATGGGTTTTACATACCTCACAAGCTCGCCCATCTTATAAATACATTTTTTCAAACTCTTATTTGCACAATGGTCGATGCTAGTACAAAATTTAATTTCAACGTACAAGACTTGGATAACACTTACTTGGAGCATCTTGTGCCAATCGTGGGACTTCAACCCATATAGTTGCTCAACACCTCTTTTCTTATTAGTGGTTGTAAAGGCTCCCTTCAATGATCTCATGCATCCAGTGGGAGTACGCAAAGTGGTGATGGCCTGCTTTACCTGCTTCTCCTCTTTCTTTGATATAATCCATGGTACAGGCGGAAGACGAACGTGCCCACCCTCCTCTCGTGGCCAAGCTTGACGCATACGTCCTGCGACCTGCAAGTCCTCCCGTATGCTAACATTGTCTCGTTTACCAATAACATGTTCCCAATCAACGGTTCGAGATAAACATCCATATGCTTGACTTTATGTTTCCTTGGAATTAGAAGGGATAACATAAGATGTCCCTTCTTGATCGCCATTGATGGTGGAAGGTTGTAATTCACCAACACAACTGGCCACACGCTGTATGCGGTGCTTTTGAAACCAAATGGATTCACTCCATCCATACCTAGGCCAAGTCTCAAGTTTCTGGGCTCTGTTTTAAAGCTGGGCCACTCATCATCAATATGCTTCCAAGCAGGAGTTTGTGCGGGAATTCTCCACATGCCATCATCCGATCGATGTGAGGAATGCCATGACATGAGCTCTGCTATGGATTTGCACTTGAACATGTGTTTGATGCGAGGAATTAGAGGAAAGTGTCACAAGAGTTTACAAGGTACATCAAAACTCTTCACATCTGTTCTATACCTTGCTTCACCACAAGTGGGACAATGTCGAGCCTCCTTATGCATCCCACGAAAGAGAATGCAATCATTGACGCATGCATGTATGCGATCATAATCCAATCCTCCAAGAGATGTCACATAGCGCCTCGCTATGTCTCTTGAGGTGGGTAGTCTATTCCCCTTTGGAAGCATGTTTGATAATAGCCGGCATCCAATATCATCAATTAGTCCTAAACCCTAAACCCTAAACCACTAATTCAAATTTGCAAGTTAGAATGCTTACTTCAATAATGCGTCAAGACTTGCATTGCTCCATCCATAAACTGTTTGTATATTGAGTAGTTCAAGTGAAGCACGTAAAATAGAGAATGTGCACCCTTCAAAAACCGGTGTCAATGAAGCCTTGTAAAGATGCTCTTTTCCATATCATCGTCGTCCATACCTTTGGGATCATCCCTAAAAAGATACCGCACCATATCATCAAACACTTCCTCTTCCACAACTTCGTGGGGTGCAGGGCTATTGCCATCCCTTTCCCACTCATCTCTGACAATAGATCCCGAAGCTCCAGCATCATCTCGTCGATGCTTTGCGTGCTCTCGTCGCACGTAGGCACGATGTTAGGGTGTGGTACTGCATCCTGCTTCAATTAGAGTATATATATTACAACTCCGTTAATTTATTTTGGATACATGAGTCATTTGAATACTATCAATTTACATCTACTCACCTCTAAACCTGTTTGATTCCATTCTTCATACATGGAGATATGATTCAAGGTAATTTGACGCGCTCGTACAATGCATCCTTGACATCAATTACACATACACTTGATCCTTTGTCCCAACCACACATCACGATTACGATGACACATTGTCTCATCCTCACCAAAACTGCTTGAGGAGGTTGATGACATCCTATGTACAAAAGAGCAAACACAAAATCATAATCAGTTTTTAATGAAAGTATAAAAATCGCGTGTATACACGCGGCTACATACTCGTGTGTATAAACGCGGCTACATCCTAAAAATGGCATGTATAAACGTGGCTACATCCTAAAAATCGCGTGTAAAAACTCGGCTATATCTTGAAAATCGCGTGTATAAACGCGGCTACATCCTAAAAATCACGTGTATAAACGCGGCTGATTTATTATAAACGCGAAAATACACGCGCTGTTACACGCGACGACCTATCCATACCTAAAAATAACCCGCCTTCTCCAAATAAACATTTTGAAACTAAGATTTGCTCTCTTTCATCGCCGCCTCTTCCAACAGAGCACTAAACCTAAGTGCAAGGAGCAGACAAGGAGCACACACGGGTGAAAGAAACCAGCCAAAAAGAAGACTCACTTTTTCAGTCTAGGTGAGTTAGTTTGTCCTTTGTCCTGTCTCTTCCCTTCCATTTGTTTATGCTATTGTCTGTTTCCTTTATGCGTTTGTCTCCGTCCTTCTCCTTCTCTGGTAGTACTTTTGTGTGAACGATTGTGACAGTGGGCGAGAGTGGGCTTTTTATAAGGACGATTTGTTGAAGGTCGGTCGCTTTCAAAAAAAAATTTACACAGGTCGCGTATAGGAACGCGTGTATGTCTGCGTGTATCCTGTCCGCACAGTCGTTCACGTGCATATACACGCATTTTTGGACGGGTGCATACACGCGACTGTGTTTCACCCATGCTTGCTATGCAGGTTCTTCAGAGAGATGATCCCATCTGCATATGGCTTGCCTTCACAAAATCATATGTGCTAGCTTGCATTTGTGCTTTGATGCAATCATGTATATACTTTTATTTTTGTAGATTCTTTATGGATCTAGGTTCTTCATCCGATCCATTTGCGTATGGCACTTGGATGATGGAGATGCTAAATCATTTTGGGTGCTATCCTAGTCCAGTTGAGCTTACAGAGTACATGTATGCCCATCCCCCTCCTGGATTACGTAGTATCTATACCCCACCCCCGAGTATCCAGGTCACTCCACTGCCATCTATGCCTGCGAGTTCGACGAGACGGCATGCAGACGTGACACGTGGGCCCTCTTCAGAGCCAAGGGACATATTACGGATGTGCAGTTTGACATGGCCATGATACCATACGGTCGACAGGTACTTGAAAAGCACGTTGGATGTTCTTCCTAGAGCGCTTCATGAAGACCTTAAAAGACTTTGTGAGGCAAAGTGCAAGGCCCGAAGGAAGCATGGTCGAGGGTTGGTTGATACAAGAGTCTCTTGTATATATTTCAAAATTTCTTGGTTAGGTGGACAGCTCTTTGACTATGGAGCAATGAAGAGGACTTGAGGATGACCTCTATTGTGCCTCAAGAAAAAGGACAGAGTAAAGTAATTGACAGAACATTGATTGATGATCTCAATTTCACTTGCATCCTTAATAGTGATGTGATGAGCAGATGGGTTACAAGATATGAGGATGCAAAGACAAAAAGGCAAGCAGAAAGAGCTCTCTTTCGGAGGCAACATGGCTCTCGTAAGGCGTACCCTAAGCATCTACTAGCAACACTTCCGAATGATATCCATGTTGATTGGTTGCATGAGGAAATGGAGAGAGCAGAGAGCGACGAGGGGCTGCATATCACAGCGGAAGAATGGGAGTATGCACGAGGATGCATGTTAAAGATTTATAGAGCTAATGTTTTGCATTAGTTGTAAGTAATTTGCTTTTAATATTTATTCACATTGCTTACACAAATATTGCTTCTATTTTGGTCCAGTGCACTATGTTCAATGCTATATGGTGTGAAGGCAAGTATTTTCAAACACAAAGAATTGATGAAAAGAGGAATACACAAGATTGTGGTGTCATTAGTAGCTTTGAGGGAGCTAATGGAAAAATGGATGATTATTGTGACACAATCCAAGACATATTTAGACTTGACGTTCGTCGCTTCTTTGTGTATGTTTTGGATGTCAAATGGCAAATAAACGTGGTGGAAAAAGGGCCTAATGCAACGATAAAACGCCATGCAAGTGGCTATGTAACTATTGACTCTACAAAGTTTTGGCAAACAAAGAAAGATAGGCTCGTATTGCCACAACAATGTGAGCAGGCATGCATTTTTTTACTAATGTGTTTCATGTACATATATATCTAAGCTCGCGTATCCCTTGACTTTTGATATGCTAATTAATTACTGCAGTATGTGTATTTGAGTAGGTTATCTATCTGCCAATGGTGCATGACATTAAATGGTGGTACATCATCCCTATTGCACCATGTTCCAAAGTGCTATATAATACATTCACTGATATGGAGCATATGGAGGATGTAACAAGCCGCAATGAAGATGATGTTGAACATGCCAATGAAGATGTTGTGATCGATGATCAATAAAGAGGTGATCATGATAATGAGGATGAGCGTGTCATTTCTCATGATCATGAGAATGACCCTACCATTGAGGATGATGGTGATGTTGATGAGGATGATCAGGACATCGATACCATTATCAATGGACAGAATATCGATAGTGGAATAAATTTAATCGTAGCCTTACAAATTGATCAAATGGATATTGATGTTGATCGTTTGGCAAGGATGGATCTTATTGAAGATGAGATCTAACCCTAACCAATCCATCACTGTATCGTCCTAAATTGATGACATTTCTATTGTATATGTTATCTTTTAATTATCATCTCATGATTTATTTTTGAATATATTTCATTGTTGTAAATGCATGTAGTGGGATTGTATAATGATATATACTGTAATGTACTATGAGATGGTTTAAAGAAAATAGTTTTTAATTTTGTAAAGGAATGGAGTTTTTCTTAATAAAACACTCGCGTGTAATAATGCGTGTATATTTGCGTGTATATACACGCGCTTATACACGCGTTTCTGAAACCAATATACACGCGAATCTAGATGCCAATATACACGCGTTGGTAGACGTGTTTCTGAAACTTCAATACACGCAAATTTAGATGCCAATATACACGCGCCCTCGGGGGGGTCACTCGTATAAATATGTAAGTATCACGTGGGTTCAACAGAAGGACATTTTAAATATTTAAAACTTACAGAAATATATTTACAGAGGGGATTTATTTATTGTATTTTTAAAAAAAAATACAGATTTGAATAGGAAAGGATACATTATATTCACTATAAAATTCACAGATAAGGGACTTTTTAAATAGGCCTTGAACGCACGTGATATAGAGGATTTACATATAGTGACCCCCCCGAGCACGCGCCCGATACTACTCATATACATGCGTGACCATACTACTCATATACATGCGTGACCATACACACGCCCATAACTTATCGCGTGTATTGAACGCATGTATGGCAGTAGTGTCTTGTAGTGAAAGACCTGGAATCACCGCCTTGGCCATCGATTGACTACTCAGAATGGATCCTTGTTCCAAGGCCCTTAGGCCTGCCTTAGCAGCTATATAAATATAGTGCTTTGCTGGCTCTGCATCAGACTACAGTTGCGGCTTTGATTGGCTCCCCGGCTTCCATGTATTGTCCCTTTCATCAATGGCTAAATGTGATTGCTTTCTGGGTTGCTTCACTATAGCGGGCTTCTTAACTGAAGACAAAGCCTCCAATGAGAGCTAAGAGCAGTTATGCTCTTGGTTTATGTGGTTAGTGCCAGGTTGGTCGAAGGCCATGGTTGTCAGTGGGTTGCGGGGAAGGGGCACTAGGAGCTCCTAGATTTGGGTTCTTGATAGGGCAGTTCCTAAAATCATGTCCCAGCCCACCACAGTGGAAGCATGCATTGGGAAGGTGTTTATAGAGGACCTTCTGGTGAAGGGTGTATTTTCCACCACAGTTAATTTTAATTTCTTCAATTAGAGGTTTGTCCAGGTCAACTTCAACAAGAATTTGGGGATGCCATGCTAGATTATAGTCATTCTTGGGTCTAAGTCCAAGGGTTTGGCCTATAGGGAATCCAATCTTTTTAACCCATGGGTGTAGATTAAAGGGAAGATTGGGTAGTTCCACCTAGACTAGGCATGCAGAAGGCTCAGGACTATTAGGGTTAAATTTGGACCATCTAAAAAAACAAAAAGGAACGTTCATGTACATCCACTGGCCAGAGCCCACACGAGCTTGAGAGCCAAATCAAAGTTCTTGAAGAGGAAAATATAATACCCATTGGGGAGGGCTTGGATGACCTCAACTTCTACCCCAATACTGACCCAGTTATCCCTTACCTAGCCCCTTAAAAATTCAACACGGGACGAGGGCCAAACAAAAGACCTACAAGCACCTGGTTGAGTAATCCACTTCTAATGCTTGCACCATGTCTGGGGGCAAGCATACCTGAGGGGTATTGGAAGCAGGATTACCTGAATATGGAGTAGAGGAAACCTTTGGAAGCGCCTAGTTAAAGAGATCTTCTATTTGTTTCTGGAGCAGGAGAAGGTTCAGTTCCTCTATTCTTGCTCTCGAGTCCTCCAGATGCTTCTTTGTGTCCATGAAATCTTCAAGCATCCTGTCTTGCCACATTAGCGCCTCTCTGTTCTGATCCATTGCTCGGGGCCAAAGGGGAAATTGTTGGTCTGACAGTATGAGTGCAGCTCTGATGCCCTGGGGGCTCTGTACTGCCCCAGTATTGGAGCTGGCGCCCTAAGCCCTAAGCAGGGTAGGGTTCCCCTCCTCTCGGTGCCCATGCACCCAAGGCGGGGTGGGGACTGCAGTGTAGCAGGTTAGGTGACTGAAGAAGAGAGATTTAAAAACGCCTGAGGTAAACGCCAGCCATCGCCAGCACCAAAACTACCATCGTTTGGTTCGCGAAGCACTCATGCTTGCACCTCTTTTGACATTTTTTTTCGCAGCGATGGCTTTCTTGGTATTACTGATTTTCAATTTGCGGAAATGTGAGTGCAGTGATCGGCAAGAATTCCCCCAGGTCGCATTCGATATTTGATTTGCGGAAATGTGACTGCAGTGCTTGAAGACCCTGCATGATTAATGGTCCAAATTTATATGTGCGTGGTTAATACTTTAGCAAAGCGATGCGATCGAAGATTCATGTGTGTGCGGGGCGAAACCTACGCTAGCTGCTCTTGTGATTATATTTTGCTAAATGCGCATAATTTAAGTCAATACTTACTTGGAAAAGATCTGGCAGACTTTTCTGGTGAGAAAACCGTTCCACTTCTGACGGTTGTGGAAGGCCTGGTGAAGTTGAAGGGTCGCTGAGGAATTCGTAAAGTTGACAAACGCATATCCAAGAGTTAGCTGCGCCAAGAAAATATTGAACTATATGATTAATAATTTCCACACAAAAATAAAGCCCATATTGTTCATGCAATGATTGATAAACTCATAATTTAGCAGTCACGAATTGAAGTCTACTACAAAAAATCATAGGCGTTCAATTCGCCTGCAGGTTCTTGTTGCAGTCCAAACAATGCTCATCTAGCAGTGCATGCCAACAGCTCTCGAGTCTCAGAAACGAACGCGTTCGTCTCTGACCCAGGCTCGAAAAACAAAACAAGACCAACAGCTCTCGCTGGAGTGCAGTTTTCATTATCATCATAGGTATGTTGCTGAATAATTAGTTTGAGCTTTCACATACATTAATCAAGCTTGTAAAACCTTAAGTCACTTTACTTTTATCATGTTATGAGTGATGCTAAGTCGTTCTTATGTTGTGGATGTTGGCAAGACCACTCACAAGAGATTTAGGTGTGCAAACCACATGAAAATTTCCTTATAATTACCACTTCAAAAATGAACTATAGGTTGAGCATTTCCTTCTCAAGCATGTGAGACTTTTTTTTTCCATAAACAGCATTTCCTTACACCTGAGTCCCATGCCAACTTGCTAAGACAGAGGCAGAAGCATATGACTGGACAGTTCAAAATGTACTTCATAAGTAATGTATTTTGATGGTTAAAAGTCCCCTTTAAATAAAATTCCCTCGTGAGACATGAGAGTTTTTTTTCCCCTTTTGTTCCACTTAGTGTTTATTAATGTACTTAAACTTTTGCAAAAGAAAGTATTAAACAATATTAGAAGTTACATGTGATTATTTCAAGGTGATAAAACAATATTAGAAGTTATATGTGATTATTTCAAGGTGATAAAACATAAATATAATCACTTAAAATTTAAGATTTCCACAAATTTTCATAACAATGAATGATTTTTAAACATTCAACATTGTTGTAAAATTCATTTCTTAAATATTATAAGTTATTAGTTTACATATAAGATAGCAATATAATGATCAACACTAATTAGCTAATTCTACTTAAGAACTTTGCTTTATATATGTTTATGGTTTCACATGATATGACAAAAAAGCAATATCACATTCTCCCAATCAATAGCTCTATCATTTGAGAGATTAGTTTTCAATTCTTTTTAAAAAGGATTATTCAAAACATTCACACATGAAACTCCCTTCTAAGAATGCAACTCCCATATACCACATTTGAATAATTTTCCCAACCGTCACATACACCGCCCCTTTATGGAATTGACGCCCTCGTCAATTGATTTCGAATCTAGGGTGAGTGTATTTACCTCAATTATGATCTTTGTCCCTACGTGTAGCTAAGGTAAATAAACATGGGAGGCCTTGCCAACTTGTCGTTTGAGCACCTAAATCTCTTGTGAGTGGTCTTGCCAACACCCACAACAACGTAAGAACGACTTAGAATCACTCATAACATGATAAAAGTTGAATTTGATAATGTGAATTAAGGTTTACAAGCTTGATTAATGTATGTGAAAGATCAAACTAATTATTTAGCAACATACATGTGATGATGATGAAAATTACAGTCGAACAAGAGTGTTGGCAAGCACTACTAGCTGAGCATTTTTTGGAGTGCAATAGGAACTTGCAGGCGAATTGCACACCTACGATTTTTTGTAGTAGACTTATGGTGAACCTAGCTCTGATACCATGTTGACAAAAGCAAGATTTAAGCATGCTATGTGATATGTGAGCATTGCAAGATAGAACCGTGGTGGATGAAAGGTGGAAAAAGGCATTACTAAGGCACAAGATTGATGATAATCATGGTGGTTAAGATGTAAATTAGTACTGATTAAGAATCCATGAGTTCCATTATAGGAAAAGGCTTGATACATCCATATTATTTAACTCTCACTTCGCACCCACATGTTCTAAGCACACTTGTGTCATCCATGGGTTCATAAATGCTCACATTATTCCTTGTGCACCCTTGCACTTTCCATGTGTCAACATTTTAATCGTTGAACCGCCTTTTACATTCATCCATTCACATGCCCTAATAAACTTAGCATGCACCCATTCCAATTTCATAACATCCTAGGTTCCATCTACCTTATACCCACATATATATATGCACCATACATGACATGATATGCATATACATATATATATGTGTGTGTATATATATATATGTATAGATATTTATATATTTATATTTATATATTTATATTTATATATACACATATATATGTACGTACATACACACACACACATGATGTGTGTGTGTGTGTGTGTGTGTGTGTGTGTGTGTGTGTATGTATATATGTATATGTATATATATGTATGTACATAAATATATATATATATATATATATATATATATATATATATATATATATATGTTTGTACATAAATATATGTATATATATGTATGTACATAAATATATGTATATATGTATGTGTGTGTGTGTGTGTGTGTGTGTGTGTGTGTATAACAAAGTATTTTTAGGATGCACATGTACATGGGATGGGCTAGGCACATGGGCTTAGGATCATTTACATGTGGGATTAGGACACATGGGCCTTGGGACTATAAAAGGCATGTTCTCTAGGATTATTGTAGCTTTGAACCTTCTGATATCTTTGGACTACCATTGTTCTTAGTGTTAATCTCTCTAACTTTTCTTAATCCAAGCTAATTAGGCTAATCCTAACCTAATCTAGATGCAACTACTTTCTTTCATTGTTGGTAGAATAATCATTTTTTAGATTATTGTTAACTCAATTTTCAAAATGCGTTTTCTTGATCATAATTAGTGTTAATCATTTTTGGAATTGATTTTTACACAGTTTTTAGATTTAGTAATTTCTTGATTTGAGAATATTAGTAATGAAGTTCATGTTAATCATTTTTTAATTCGTATTAATCACTACTTTTAGAACCTAATCTACTTTATTGCTTGATTTCTTGAAGTTCTTGATCTTCTTGATCTTGATTTCTTGAAATTTTCTTGATTTTCAAAATTAGGGTTTACAAAAATTTCAACAACCAGTATTGAATGATTTTTGCATTACTTATTTCTTCAAGATTGAAACCCTAGATTGCCAAATGTTTGAGTTCTTGAAAGAATATTGCAAGAAGAAGGTGGTTGTGCAGAAATTTGATGCAGTTTCAAGATTGTTGTGCAGAATCTTGGTGTAGTTTTAAGAAGTATGCACTATACAATTGCACAATACAATTGCAAAATACAACTATTGTGTAAGATCTAGTGTGGAAATTTTAGATTATAGTACAAAAATTTTAGATTACTGTGCATAAATTTCATATTATTGTGCAGAAGATTCAGATTATTGTGTAGAGTTTTCAGATTGATGTGTAGAGTTTTTCACACTGCTGTGCAAAGATTTTCGTTCCTTTGTAGATTTTTGGGAGCAATTCATAGTTTTCAAAGATTTTGCATGGAATAGTGCAAAATACTGAAGATTGTGCAGATTTGTCAAGAAAATGTAAAGACACAATGCAAAAATCAAATCTTGAGAAGAATGGACAACAGTGAGTGTGGTCCTGAACAATCTTTCGATCTTTATCTTTTATCTATTGTTATCTTGCAAGAAATCAATGCTATATGCAAAAAATGTTTTCCAAGAAAGGTTACAGAGAACAAAACACTTGACTGTAGACAAAATCTTGCAATAGTTTTTGTGGTTTATTGCAAATCTTAATGCCTAGAAGCTACAATACTGTGATCTTGCAGCTCGCATGCCATTGAAGAAGCATTTATTTATGAAAGATAGGACTAAGAGAGGTGCTGAACTGAAGCCTACATATGTTAGCTAGGAACATGGGAGTTTGGTAGACATTCAGACAAGAGTCTTCCAAGCATGGAGAAAGGGTGATGAGCTGGAGGGGCAACATGCTGCACCTGAATCGTCCGTGTAAACGAACCCTGCAAATGTCTTGTGACTCTCATGGTGGCATCAATGGAAATCTTGAGGCTGAAGTAGCTCTTAAACTTCTGCTCTATCAGTTGTTCGTACCTATGTAGTCTTCCTTTTAGCTTGGCATGTAGTAGCTAACAGGTCTTGTCCGCAGCCTCTAGCTTTGTCCATCATCTTATACGGCTTTCTCTAATGAAGATCACTCTTTCAGCTTGCATGCCACCAAGGAAAAAAAAATTGGTGAAAGATAAGACTAAGAGAGGTGTTAAACTGAAGCCTACATATGACGATGTTAGCTGGGAACATAGGAGTCTGTTAGACATTCAAAAAAGAGCCTTCCAAGCATGGAGAGAGGGTGATCAGCTAGAGGGACAACATGCTGCAAAGAGGGCTTTCTATTGTGTATTTTAGGGAGTAAGAAATGGTGAGCTTACGAGGGAGCCCGAGGGAGTTCTTTTCCAGGTATATGCAGCTCATACAGTGGGGGGGGTGTTGCTTTCTTTGTCAACCTTTCTTATGGAGGTGCAATCACATGATGAGTAATAGCGTTAGCGTTAGGTTCGATTTACAAGCTAGCTATCATAGCAGTTCTGATACGCTAGCAATCATCACAATTCTGATGTGTAGCAGCCACTTTCAGCTTCGTTTCGGTTCAGCAAAAGGCTCATAACACACCGCATAGCAAAGGCTCACTCATTTCATTTTTAGCAGTTTTTCTATTTCAAACTTTGGCAATAGCATCATCGTCGTTCAAGGCTCAGAACACACTGGAACACCAAGCAACAAGCGGAGTGCCAGTGAGCGCCATTTGATTAGGTTCAACATTTTGGTCGTTTTGAGAAGCAACAACAATTTAATTTTTAAAAAAAACACAACAAAAGGAGCTTCATCACATTTAAGGCTCAGCACATAGAGTCCAAAAAAAAAAAGAGCCACCATCATTGAGCTCTCTAAGCTCTCAGGAGTTGGCTGCTAGCATGTGAAG
Organism: Cibotium barometz; assembly: GCF_041138505.1. Lineage (NCBI taxonomy): Eukaryota > Viridiplantae > Streptophyta > Polypodiopsida > Cyatheales > Cibotiaceae > Cibotium > Cibotium barometz. The sequence goes on along the minus strand of NC_141096.1, from coordinate 354,148 downwards.
AAAGGAGAAGGAGAAATGGCTGCCAGCGTCGTGTGGGAAAAAGACAAGTTTTTCTTTAGGATTATACACCTCTTTCACACTTGGGTCTATTCACATTTTTGTCCATTCACCCATTCTCATTAAGGTTTTCACAATTACCTTTTGGCCATCCATAATTTGTCCAGCCCTTATCTCTTCACACATATTTGGACTTTTGGGAGATTTATGTGCCTTTGGGATTTGTCTCGGCTTGTTCATAGGCTCTTGCACATTGTGGGTCTTGTTCACACGCTTTGTGTTTTTTATAGTCTTGTTCACATACTGTAGCATATTGTGGGCTTGTTTCACACACTTGGGAATTTTTAGCCTTTCTTCGCATCCATTTGTGTTTAGCTACCTTTCATTCAGATGCAGAGCATATTTTGGGCTTCTTTTACGTATTTTTTGGGGGATTCTTTAGAGATTGTTCATATGAAATTATGGGCTATTCATTTTATTACTATCCTTCATATGATCACCTTGCTACTCACAGCATCATCATCATTGTGGACATTACTATGACCTTATCTCAGACTCTCATCAGTTGACATCTGCTCATGCTCTATTGAGATGGCTCTACTTGCTCTATAATGAGCTACCATTTTGAGTCACGTGTTACATATCATTTGCTGAGTCCACACATACATTTGGCACCACGAGACTCCAACCTTTGGATATTTCTTCACCAACATCATGCTATGATGGGGCACCATATTAATGTCATCTATGGATGTATGAGCTTGAGGGTTTATTAGTTCAGACATCTACTTGATGAGGGAGATATATATGTCAGATGGTCTAGATGGTCCTCCACACATGGTGTTATTCTTGTTAACTTATGTGGCTATCTTGACATGGACGGTTCAGCATTGTTTACTTGGGATGATGTGTGTGGAGACTTGAGCGAGTTCCCTACACTCGTGTAGTGTAGGGCACTCGTTTGGGATGTAGAGCACTCTCGTACCCTACAATAGTTGACTTATTTCGCTATCCTTGCATGGACAGTTCCAGCATTGTTCACTTGGGATTATGTGCATGGAGACTTGAACGAGTGACCATAACTACTCATGAGTGCCATATACTCGTGAGTCGTTATGGTCATGTCCCTCAAGATGTGGACTATTTAGATGATGATGATGTATCACACCCACATACCTATGATGATGATGTATCACACCCACATACCTATGATGATGTATCACACACACATACACATGATATTGATGCATTGCAAATGCATACACATGATGATATTGATGTATGGCACACACATACACATGATGATAGTGATACATGTGCACATGATGCCAGTGAGACACATATGCACATAATGTTGATGTATATGATAGTGATGTGTGTGAGTCCGATCATGTGGACATGATCTCGAGGGAAGGGTTGGCACTGAGCATTCCAAGCATTATGATTGGTGATACACCTATGTCTGCCTACCTTTCAGTGAATCATAGTGATGCATTTGAAACGAGAAAATGTAGACCTCGAGAAGCGCATGTAACCAAAAATACATAAATTGAAGAGAACACCAAATTGGATCCCAAGTGCCCTCCCAAGTGTGTGCTCAAAGCATCCCCATTTGAGTATTTTTATAGTATTTTATTCCATCAAAAATAGATTACATGACTATTTTTAGCCCAAGCTTTCTCTACAAGCTTTCTTTTTTTTAAAAATTGATAATAAAATATTTCAAAAATCTCACTCCCGCAATAGTCCTCCTAGTTTAGGAGACACCTGTCCTTGATTGTGATGATCAGCACACACGAGTGATCAATCACATTAATCGTTTTCACATTGGATTCACTCACAATGTCATTTAAGTGGATTCACTCCCACATTGGATTCACTCTCAATAATTAATTGGATTCACTCCTAATATCCTCCCACGCGTCGCACATGCCTTAGAGTTGATCGGATTCACTCTCAATCAAACTCATATAAACTTTATGTGTCTTGAGTTGATCGGATTGACTCACAATCAAACTCCCATAATCTTTACATACATCACACATGTCTTAGAGTTGATCGGATTTACTCACAATCAAACTCCTACATTGGATTTTATCACAATGTTTTTATACGCGTCACACATATTCACAAAGTATATCACACGTTTCACACGTGTCACAGCTAGTTGGACTCATAACCAACTAGGGTCACCCTCAAAAGAATCAGATTCACTCTGGATTCTTATACCACACTGGGTCACCCTCATCAAAAATTAATCAGAAGAGTTGTTCGGATTCACTCGTTTTTAATTACTAAGCACATTGTTGGTACAGATACATCACATAATAGTATTCTTTGGTTTAGTTCCCTTCACGCGTTCCTTTATCCCTTAATGCCAAAAAATGAAAAAAAAAACATAAATATAATCATAAACTTGAATTACAACACAATTTGGACAAGCATCCCTTGGTGCGTTGAGTTACATACAATCTAAGGCATTGCAACTGTTGTGGCATTAAATTATCACATATTAGTAAGGTGAAATATCCCCTCACTCACCTATACTAGCATGAAACCTATCAAGCTCGGGTTTGCAATCCTATAAGGAACCCCTTCCCTTGCTTTGTGGTGGGTTAACCATCATAAATAGTTTCCTCAACTCCGTAAATACTGAAGGGTTGGTTGCCCTAGGTGGGGGAATACCTAGTTGCCCCAGGCAGATCACTTCGAAATGGTTATCCCCAAGAGAGCATGTCCCTTGGTTTATTTTAAAACAACTTTAAAATATGTTACCAGTCTTGTCGTAATCTTGCATCCACAATCCATGCAACAAACATATTCACATGGGAGAGATAATCTTTTCTATTTTTAAAAAGAAAAATTTCCTAGTCAAATGCATCAAACAGTCCCTTTTCTTAATCAAACAATTCAAGGGTTGGTCCCACTTACACGACAATAGTTACGGTACTTACGGGGGGAGGTGAGCTGGTCCTCCACTTCCTTGGGAGATATTTGTCAATTGTATCCTCTTCATGGTCAACTACCCCTGTGGATGCCCACTTCTTGCCTGCATCCTCCACATTCTGCATGTCATTATTCTTTGTCATGGTTGAGCCTTTGCTTATTTTTGGGAAGTAACTCACATGGCTTGAGAGTCGAGTGGAAATCCTCTCTTAGAGATAAAACATCTAATCTCTTAGTTTATTCTTCCATCACTAGGCTTTAGCATAATATATAATTAATAATCAAGTCTAAGTTATGTCTTTATCTTAGTGAAAAAGGAGAAAAATAAAAAAGGACATTGAATGATCGAGAGAGAGGGATATGGGAGCGAGAGAGCAAGGGAGGTGGATGTTTTTGAAGAAAAGATTGGGAGAGGGAGAGAGTGAGAAATACGGGGAGTGTGTGTCACTACTGAGAGGAGAGGGGCTAAAGAGAGTGTATCTCATCTCTTTCCACTACCACTGGGGAAGAAGATAACAAGAAGGTCTAAAGAGAGTGTATCTCATCTCTTTCCCCACTACCACTGGAAGAAGATAACAAGAAGGTCTATGCAGTAGATCATCCACCAGAATTAAAAAAATAAATAGTTTTTAATAGAAATTTATTTTATATATATATATACACACACACACACACACACACACACACACGCACGCACACATATATGCATACATACACACACACACACACACACACGCACGCACACACACACACACACACACACACACACACTCAAAGGGGTCCTTTAGGACACTCGACTAGCAGAGAAAATTTATGGCCTTAATAGAGGGGCACCGCAGCAGTACTATGGATCATTTCGAAAATATACAAAGTGGATTTGATGCCGCGTGAAGGCTATAGCCCAGATGGAGGGAGGGTTCCTTCAAATTAGCACTAGAGCAATCAGAGAACATGCCTATTGAGGAAATTAAAGGCCTTGAACCACCACCTTGGCCATCGATTGACTGCTCAGAATGGATCCTTGTTCCAAGGCCCTTAGGCTTGCCTTAGCAGCTATATAAATATAGTGCTTTGCTAGCTTCACATCAGACTACAGTTGCGGGTTTGATTGGCTTCCCGGCTTCCATGTATTGTGTTAGATATCCGTAACGCCACTACAGGTGTTACCACAAGAGGGAATGGCCTCTGGCTCACCACCCAGCCACCATAGAGGAAGAATGAGGATTGCCCCTCATCCCCCAGGCTATATAGTGTGTGGCCTGCCGTCCACACTAGCCTGGCCGCCCATGACTCCGCATGGGCGTCCTCTCCCACTGAACCCCGAACATGGCCATCCGGTCTGCCGCCGTCGGTCATGTCACAGGCGTTACAGCCTACGTGACATTACCCCCCCCCTTAAGAAGAGTTTTCATCCTCGAAAACAAACTGGGGAAACCTTTTGGAAATTGCACTACGGCGTTCCCAGGTAGCTACCTTCTCATCCCTATCTGTCCATTTAATAAGTATCTCCTGGTACACTTTATGTCGGGTTTGTCTATCACAATACTGTAGAATCTTTTCAGGTTCATGTGGTATCTTTGGTGGCTCTATCAAGTCCACCAAAATCTCTGGAGAAACTGCGTTCTCTAACCCGTGAACTGATTTCTTCAGTTTACTAACATGGAAGACAGGATGGACTTGAGAACTCTCCGGTAACTCAAGTTTATATGCTACGTCCCCAATCTTCTTAAGGATTTTTAAAGGACCGCAATATCTAGGAGAAAGTTTATCACACTTTCTCGTTTTCATGGTTGCTGACTGCGCAGGAACCTTTAAAAATACAAAGTCACCTTCTGTAAAGGTCACTTGTCTGCGTCCTTTATCGGCAAATATTTTAGCGCGATCCTGAGCGCTACGAATGCTCTCACGTGCGGCTCTGAGCATATCATTCATATCTTCAAGGAAATCCTTGACAGATTGAATCTTCTCCTTTCTAGGCCTACAGCCATCGGAGATCTCGGCTGGAATCCATACATTAACATGAATGGTGTAAATCCAGTCGTTCGCTGAATGCTTGGAGCTGTTATAAGCAAACTCCAATATGGGCAAATATTCTTCCCAATTTGATTGCTTCTTACTTACATAAGAACGCAACATATCCTCGAGTATTTGGTTAACCCTTTCTGTTTGACCATCAGACTCTGGATGGTTCGCCGTACTCATACTCAGAGTAGTATCCAGCTTTTTGAAGACTTCCCTCCAAAAGTGGCTGTTGAACTTTCTATCTCTATCTGACACTATATCTGCGGGCAAGCCATATAGCTTGTAGAGATGTTCAATAAAGAGTTTTGCCAACTCTGGCGTTTTTACAGTTTTCTTCGTGGCATTAAACTTTGCCATTTTAGTTAACCTGTCCACTACCACACACACCGAGTCATTCCCTCGACTCGTCTTGGGTAAACCGGTAATGAAATCCATGGAAATGCTTTCCCATTTCCCTTGAGGAATCTCTAGCGGATGGAGTAGTCCTCCAACCTTAAGACGTTCATGTTTATTGACCTGGCACTTACTGCATTTCAGCACATAAGTCTGGACGTCTTTAAACAAACTAGGCCAATAAAACTATCTTTTTACTAGTGCATAGGTCTTCTGAATCCCAGGATGACCCGCACTTGGACTATCATGACTTTCTTTAAGAATTTGGGCCCGAAAGTCACCAATAGTTGGTACACATACTCTACCCTTGTAAAGTAAGTACCCGTTCATCAATGGAGTAATTAGCATATTTCTCCCACGTGTCCGGTCGAGCTCGACCGCCGTACGGGCAATCCGACGTGCCATTACAGGATAAAGAGTTTTCGTCCTCGAAAACAAACTGGGGAAGTTATTGGTAAGCAAATGTCTAGTAGTACTCACGCAAGCCGTGATTTGGTATTTCAACCAAAACCCCAAGGCAAATTTCAGGCCTTGATTTTGCATCATGTCATTAGCACAGAAGCTAATGTACTGGAGAGCACTCTAGTAGCGTAAGTTTTTAGACTATGCTACTAGATATTTGTAGACTATGCTACCATGTTGCATTACCAACTTGTTAAAACTTCTCGTTGGAAAGCTCTACGGCCATAGGAGAAATAAACTAGAGCCAATCTAATCATGCATCACAAGGATTAGTTCCAAAGTTGAGAGATACTTTCTCTCTTAGAGTAACATTTTTGCACAAGCATATGCTCTAGAATCTTGTTGAGTTTCTAACTACCATCAATCTACAGATGGTTAAACTCCACTCTAACTCAGAGTAAATGTAACTTTTTGAAGATTTCCCTTCAAATATAACAATCAAACTTCCTATCTCTTATGCCATACTATATATGCAGGCAGACCATATAGTATGTGGAGATGTTTGATAAAGATTCTTGCACCACTACGGGTGTCTGGAGTTACATCCAATCACTTACAACTCTTTGTTGCTATTACTAGACACATCCCTTCAAGTATTGTCTGGACTCACACAACTATTCGAGTTTATGTGATATTTTAGGATATCCCTCCTTTCCCTCAAGAAAGGTTTTTGTCCTCAAAAACTCTACTCTCAAGCGGACTACGCGCTAGTGTCATAGGTCCAAGAACAAATCTAGACCGTGTTTAATATCATATGTTATATTCTTGAGTCCTTCCAAGAAACTTTTAAACATCTTACAACGAAGATGTGGTATAGTGTCTACGCACATATGGTGGTACTATTGATAAACTGCTTTGCAACAGATCAGTGGTTTCACACTTGTAACAAAGTGCTTCATTGTTGCATATTATTACACTTCATAAGCGGTTACACACTTATGAATCATTTGGGTGGGTTGTACCATCTATCAAGAAAAATTCCAAACTACTAATAACCACATTATCAATCCACAGATAATGACTGAGCTTGCTGCGAAGCCATAGGTTGCTAGATAATTGATGGTAATTACACAAGCCCAATGTCTCATTACATCATACATTCAATATAAATGCAAACAGGGATAGGAATTTCATCCTATCCCTGTTTGGTGTTGGTATGAAGTATAACTACGAGAACATTATTTGCTGCCTCCTCATTATAGCGGCAAAGCTACCTACCCATCACACAGGTGGCAATTTCTACCAAGCTATAACCAATGACAAGCAAATAAACAAGTACTCTTGTAAGAACTTCATAACCATATCTCACACCAAACTCATAATCACTACGGATTAAATGCCAGGGCTTGCAAAATTGAATGTCATCTGATAGGTAGAGGGGATCATCAAACTACGGATGACCTCGATAACTCACTAGGACTAGTGATGTGTAACTTTTAAGTTACTCCACTCTTCTTGCTTATTCCATACCATCGAAAAAATCGGTCCCTCGATTTGAGCAACATCAACATATTTATGAGTACCTCGATACTCATGGATTGTGGTTCGGTAATTTAAAATGTTGATCTAGAGTATCTTTCACTCGAGGATCTTAATTTTATTAGCAGCTATGTATTAGTAGTGAGTAACTACGTACCCACTATCATCACACTAGTAGCTCCATACTAGTCTGTGTGTGAGTAACTCCGTACCCAATGGCGTACCTCCCCCGAGTGGGAGTACCATATACAACCATCTATAACAAGACGCTTAAGTCACTTGCTGCTAAGAAGTGACTACACAAATTGACCCCTCCATTGCACATTGCAGTACACTTTCTGGTATTACAACACGAATTTTTGGACGTCCTTATCATAGAGGTCAACTTAAAAACTAGTGCATAGGTCTTGTGGAGTCTCGGCTGACCTAACCACACCACTGGTGACTTCCTACAAAAAATGTGGCGCCGAAGTCACCACCTATGTACTTTAACTCCGTAAGGTACATGGTCTTCATCTATCATCTATGGAAAGTTGTAAAACATTCCTGCGATGGATTTTTATCACCCTAAAATTATTGTGCACTATTTTAGTGTGAAGAGCTTTTTTCCTGGGTACCATGGTTCACCCCAAGCTCATCTGTTGCTAAGCTCTCCGATCTAACAAAAGATATGTCTGCCTCTGAACACTCCAGTTCAGCCCCAGACTTTGAGTTTACTTCTTAACACTCCGGTTAAGTCAAAACTCACCAGATACAATAGGATTTACCACTAAGCTCTCCGGCTTAGCCTCCTATCCTAACTCAGCCCGAGTTTATGTACACTACATATGTCGGATCCGATACTAACAACAACCAGGCTCGTCTGGAGTGAGATACTACTCACTATTGCCATGTAAAACCTTATTAAATCCTAGAAATGCTCCACTCATTCCCCAGGAGTCATACGACTTATAGGGTTTACACGCACATGAACTTGTAAGCAAAATAGCCTGTCATGCAATATTACAATTGCTTATGTAGGAAAGTAATATATTTCCCAAATTCATATGGTAGCAACTAAAATGTGCTCACAATCGCACACTTATGTTGAACATAGACAAGACTACGCTTGCTAAATGCTATAGGGCGTCCCCCATGCATGAAACTATCCAACCAAACTAGTCTTACTGCTAACCTCTAGATTTAGATCACTCCGGAACTAAATCACTCTGTTAGCACTAGTACACCATCATGGTCTTGCTACCTAGAGCTTCTCCGAACTCTGTAACTGGGTTTTATCCCAACTTATGGCTATATTTGTAATTTTCAAAGTTTAAATTTTATCTTGCATACTTTATCACTACAGACAAGTGTACATACAGACCTGCCAAAGAGTCAAGTTACATGCACAAGCCTTGGCGTCCCATTCCACCAAGACTACAATCGATTCCGTGAGAATTTGATGTCCCATACCATCAAATTACCACCAAACCAATTGATGTGACATATAAAAAGGCTCTTTCCCCCCTCGAAAGATCACCACAAACTCTCGAGCAGTGGGATGTCGACGCATGGCAATAAAAAGAAGAGAAAACCATGCTAGTAAGTTTAAGAACAGTTCTCTTGTCGATCAACTTCTATAAGGGCATTGAGCATTACATCTCAAGACTATACCCCTTCAGATTTACCTTTGATTTCTACAAATCAATCCTAAATCTGCTATTATTATCTAGGCATATGCTAATCCTTCAGATTAGTACTCCTAGATAAACCATTCGATTGAGTACTGCTAGCAGCACTGCTAGCCCCTTTATCCTAAGTAAAACACACCTTAGGGATTACTTTTACAAGGCAATCTACGTGACTAAATCAAACTAGTCACTACTCTCTAGGCCCAAGTAGTGACACTATTTTGTTACAACAAGGGCCAGCTTGCCTCTACGGGCCAAGGCTCTCTTGTTGCTACAAACAGTAAGCAACTTGTTTGGACACAAGGCATAACCACATCAAGACTACGCTTGTACATGGTTCTCATTTGCCAAAGTTTATTACAATCTTCTACAACTGTTAAAAGATTGTGAAGGGTTATGAGCAGTACGGCTCAATTAGGCTTACCTTGATTTCTCGTGATAAGCACTTCGTCTAATTTGGGCACAACTGACGCCATTGCCCAAGTAAAGCACACCGCAGTTTTAGATTTACACTATAGCCAAACTACGTGACTTTGATGGTCAATACTAAGTCTATGCTCAGCTTAAATTTAGTCTCTCTGAACCAAATGTGTGATCACCACATGTGCTACCCTCGAGGCGTTACGGCCATAGAAGTGTTCACTAGGCACAACGGCCATAGAACGTCTCTCTCTCGAAGGACTCGGCCCTACGGCCATGGGATTTGTCTCTCTCTTAGCACGCGACGCTACGGCCGTGTGCGGTGGGTCTCTTTCGTGGAAAACAGGCACTACGGCCACACGGCACGACGGCCATGTTGGGTTTGTTTCGTGGGGTGTGCCGTTGTTTTGTGTTTCTTTTTTTAAAAAAAATAAAAATAACGGGCCGGGCCGGCCCTCGCCGCTTCGGGCGTGGCCGCCCGCCGTTGGGAGTGTCCACACGATTCTGGCTGGCCGCCTGGCTGGCCACTCGTTGCCAGCTGTGCGCTGGGCAGGCCCATATGTGATGGCATCAAGGGCTGCTGGGCTGGCCGCCTAAAGCTGGCCGCTGGGCTGGCCGCCTAAGGCTGGCCACCTGGCCGGGCCTCAGCAGGGCCTTCAACTCCGCCCGCCCGCCATCCACCCGCCCACCAGCAACACCAGCGCAGTTCTGCAGCAGCCGGCGTTGTGCGTCTTCAGCTCTTCCCAGGCTTTCGATGGCAGAGACACAAGCAGGGGCAGGAAACGCAGCTGGCCTTCGCCGGCTGGTGGGCTGCTCTTCACATTATTCAAACGGCGCAATGCTGCGTTGCTTTTCCAGGTCGTGGGGCTGGTGTCGCCCCCCCCACACACAAGTTCAACGAAACCTTTTTCGTTCTAGAAAAGCTTCAGCGAATTTTTTCGCAGACAAGCTTCACCATTACCAAACGAAAAATATATTCGCAGATAAGCTTCAACACAGGAAAAAAAACAAGAAGCTTACCTCCAATTTTTGCTGTGTGTGACGGGGAGAGAGAGAGAGAGAGAGAGAGAGAGAGAGAGTTCTTCCCTTCCATTCTTCTTGGCCGCTTCCCTCCACACCCTCCATTCGAGATAAGGATGAGGAGATGAATGGTTGAAAACCATTGAGTGGCTCCGGTCCTCCGATCACGCGCGGACCCTGACGACCCCATCGAAACACTCTCTGATACCAATGTTAGATATTTGTAACGCCGCTACGGGCGTTACCACAAGAGGGGACGGCCTCTGGCTGACCACCCAGCCATAGAGGAAGAATGAGGATTGCCTCTCATCCCCCAGGCTATATAGTGTGTGGCCTGCCGTCCACACTAGCCTGGCCGCCCATGACTCCGCATGGGCGTCCTCTCCCACTGAACCCCGGACATAGCCATCCGGTCTGCCGTCGGTCACAAGCGTTACAGCCTACATGACATATTGTCCCTTTCATCAATGGCTAAATGTGATCGCTTTCTGGGTTGCTTCACTATAGCGGGCTTCTAACCGAAGACAAAGCCTCCAATGAGAGCTAAGAGCAGTTATGCTCTTGGTTTATGTGGTTAGTGCCAGGTTGGTCAAAGGCCATGGTTGCTATCACTGGGTTGCGGAGACTAGGCGCTCCTAGATTTGGGTTCTTGATAGGGCAGTTCCTAAAAACATGTCCCTGCCCACCACAGTGGAAGCATGCATTGGGAAGGTGTTTATAGAGGACCTTCTGGTGAAGGGTATATTTTCCACCACAGTTAATTTTAATTTCTTCAATTAGAGGTTTGTCCAAGTCAACTTCAACAACAATTTGGGGATGCCATGCTAGATTATAGTCATTCTTGGGTCTAAGTCCAAGGGTTTTGCCTATTGGGGATCCAATCTTTTTAACCCATGGGTGTAGATTAAAGGGAAGATTGGGTAGTCCCACCTAGACTAGGCATGCAGAAGGCTCAGGACTATTAGGGTTAAATTTGGACCATCTAAAAAAACAAAAAGGGAGGTTCATGTACATCCACTGGCCAGAGCCCACACGAGCTTGAGAGCCAAATCAAAGTTCTTGAAGAGGAAAATATAATACCCGTTGGGGAGGGCTTGGATGACCTCAACTTCTACCCCAATACTGACCCAGTTATCCCTTACCTAGCCCCTTAAAAATTCAACACGGGGACGAGGGCCAAACAAAAGACCTACAAGCACCTGGTTGAGTAATCCACTTCTAATGCTGGCACCATGTCTGGGGGCAAGCAGACCTGAGGGGTATTGGAAGCAGGATTCCTGAATATGGAGTAGAGGAAACCTTTGGAAGCGCCTAGTTAAAGAGATCTTCTATTTGTTTCTGGAGCACGAGAAGGTTCAGTTCCTCTATTCTTGCTCTCGAGTCCTCCAGATGCTTCTTTGTGTCCATGAAATCTTCAAGCATCCTGTCTTGCCACATTAGCGCCTCTCTGTTCTGATCCATTGCTCGGGGCCAAAGGGGAAATTGTTGGTCTGACAGTATGAGTGCAGCTCTGATGCCCTGGGGGCTCTGTACTGCCCCAGTATTGGAGCTGGCGCCCTAAGCCCTAAGCAGGGTAGGGTTCCCCTCCTCTCGGTGCCCATGCACCCAAGGCGGGGTGGGGACTGCAGTGTAGCAGGTTAGGTGACTGAAGAAGAGAGATTTGAAAACGCCTGAGGTAAACGCCAGCCATCGCCAGTACCAAAACTACCATCGTTTGGTTCGCGAAGCGCTCATGCTTGCACCTCTTTTGACATTTTTTTCGCAGCGATGGCTTTCTTGGTATTACTGATTTTCAATTTGCGGAAATGTGAGTGCAGTGATCGGCAAGAATTCCCCCAGGTCGCATTCGATATTTGATTTGCGGAAATGTGACTGCAGTGCTTGAAGACCCTGCATGATTAGTGGTCCAAATTTATATGTGCGTGGTTAATACTTTAGCAAAGCGATGCGATCGAAGATTCATGTGTGTGCTAGCTGCTCTTGTGATTATATTTTGCTAAATGCGCATAATTTAAGTCAATACTTACTTGGAAAAGATCTGGCAGACTTTTCTAGTGAGAAAACCGTTCCACTTCTGACGGTTGTGGAAGGCCTGGTGAAGTTGAAGGGTCGCTGAGGAATTCGTAAAGTTGACAAACGCATATCCAAGAGTTAGCTGCGCCAAGAAAATATTGAATTATATGATTAATAATTTCCACACAAAAATAAAGCCCATATTGTTCATGCAATGATCGATAAACTCATAATTTAGCAGTCACGAATTGAAGTCTACTACAAAAATCATAGGCGTTCAATTCGCCTGCAGGTTCTTGTTGCAGTCCAAACAATGCTCATCTAGCAGTGCATGCCAACAGCTCTCGAGTCTCAGAAACGAACGCGTTCGTCTCTGACCCAGGCTCGAAAAACAAAACAAAACCAACAGCTCTTGCTGGAGTGCAGTTTTCATTATCATCATAGGTATGTTGCTGAATAATTAGTTTGAGCTTTCATCATAGGTATGTTGCTGAATAATTAGTTTGAGCTTTCACATACATTAATCAAGCTTGTAAAACCTTAAGTCACTTTACTTTTATCATGTTATGAGTGATGCTAAGTCGTTCTTATGTTGTGGATGTTGGCAAGACCACTCACAAGAGATGTAGGTGTGCAAACCACATGAAAATTTCCTTATAATTACCACTTCAAAAATGAACTATAGGTTGAGCATTTCCTTCTCGAGCATGTGAGACTTTTTTTTCCATAAACAGCATTTCCTTACACCTGAGTCCCATGCCAACTTGCTAAGTCAGAGGCAGAAGCATATGACTGGATAGTTCAAAATGTACTTCATAAGTAATGTATTTTGATGGTTAAAAGTCCCCTTTAAATAAAATTCCCTCGTTAGACATGAGAGTTTTTTTTCCCCTTTTGTTCCACTTAGTGTTTATTAATGTACTTAAACTTTTGCAAAAGAAAGTATTAAACAATATTAGAAGTTACATGTGATTATTTCAAGGTGATAAAACAATATTAGAAGTTACATGTGATTATTTCAAGGTGATAAAACATAAATATAATCACTTAAAATTTAAGATTTCCACAAATTTTCATAACAATGAATGATTTTTAAACATTCAACATTGTTGTAAAATTCGTTGCTTAAATATTATAAGTTATTAGTTTACATATAAGATAGCAATATGATGATCAACACTAATTAGCTAATTCTACTTAAGAACTTTGCTTTATATATGTTTATGGTTTCACATGATATGACAAAAAAGCAATATCACATTCTCCCAATCAATAGCTCTATCATTTGAGAGATTAGTTTTCAATTCTTTTTAAAAAGGATTATTCAAAACATTCACACAACTCCCTTCTAAGAATGCAACTCCCATATACCACATTTGAATAATTTTCCCAACCGTCACATACACCCCCACTTTATGGAATTGACGCCCTCGTCAATTGATTTCGAATCTAGGGTGAGTGTATTTACCTCAATTATGATCTTTGTCCCTACGTGTAGCTAAGGTAAATAAACATGGGAGGCCTTGCCAACTTATCGTTTGAGCACCTAAATCTCTTGTGAGTGGTCTTGCCAACACCCACAACAACATAAGAACGACTTAGCATCACTCATAACATGATAAAAGTTGAATTTGATAATGTGAATTAAGGTTTACAAGCTTGATTAATGTATGTGAATTAAGGTTTACAAGCTTGATTAATGTATGTGAAAGGTCAAACTAATTATTCAGCAACATACATGTGATGATGATGAAAATTACAATCCAACAAGAGTGTTGGCAAGCACTACTAGCTGAGCATTTTTTGGAGTGCAATAGGAACTTGCAGGCGAATTGCACACCTACGATTTTTTGTAGTAGACTTATGGTGAACCTAGCTCTGATACCATGTTGACAAAAGCAAGATTTAAGCATGCTATGTGATATGTGAGCATTGCAAGATAGAACCATGGTGGATGAAAGGTGGAAAAAGGCATTACTAAGGCACAAGATTGATGATAATCATGGTGGTTAAGAAGTAAATTAGTACTGATTAAGAATCCATGAGTTCCATTATGGAAAAAGCTTGATACATCCATATTATTTAACTCTCACTTCGCACCCACATGTTCTAAGCACACTTGTGTCATCCATGGGTTCATAAATGCTCACATTATTCCTTGTGCACCCTTGCACTTTCCATGTGTCAACATTTTAATCATTGAACCGCCTTTTACATTCATCCATTCACATGCCCTAATAAACTTAGCATGCACCCATTCCAATTTCATAACATCCTAGGTTCCATCTACCTTATACCCACATATAGATGCACCATACATGACATGATATGCATATACATATATATATGTGTGTGTGTATATATATATGTATAGATATTTATATATTTATATTTATATATACACATATATATGTACGTACACACACACACACATGATGTGTGTGTGTGTGTGTGTGTGTATATATATGTATATATGTATATATATATATATATATATATATATATATATATATATATATATATGTATGTATGTATGTATGTATATATGTATGTATATATATATGTTTGTACATAAATATATGTATATATATGTATGTACATAAATATATGTATATATATGTATGTACATAAATATATGTATATATGTATGTATGTGTGTATGTGTGTGTGTGTGTGTGTGTATAACAAAGTATTTTTAGGATGCACATGTACATGGGATGGGCTAGGCACATGGGCTTAGGATCATTTACATATGGGATTAGGACACATGGACCTTGGGACTATAAAAGGCATGTTCTCTAGGATTATTGTAGCTTTGAACCTTCTGATATCTTTGGACTACCATTGCACTTTACTTTTCATTATTCTTAGTGTTAATCTCTCTAACTTTTCTTAATCCAAGCTAATTAGATAATTCCTAAGCTAATCTTGTCATGAGAATATATTTTAAGTCCTCTTTAAAAATATTATTTTCCCCTCTTGAGTAATTTGGGGATGCCTAGATTACTCTTGCGTCATGCCGGCTAGGTTAATATCGTGGGTGACACCATTATAAATATTAATACGTACGGTATATGACGTATGCTTGGGGCCGTTTATGATTATTTCAATTAGGTTTGTATGGCAGGGTGATTCCTAGGATACTTACGCCTAGTAGTCATGAGTTGGTTATGGTTTGTGCCTGTTTAATATTTATGGGATT
This sequence comes from Cibotium barometz, assembly GCF_041138505.1. Lineage (NCBI taxonomy): Eukaryota > Viridiplantae > Streptophyta > Polypodiopsida > Cyatheales > Cibotiaceae > Cibotium > Cibotium barometz. The sequence goes on along the minus strand of NC_141096.1, from coordinate 338,524 downwards.
AATTTAATTATTAATTGGGCTTATATTTTCAAGTGATGAAGATTACGAGGATTGATGAATAATGTGGAGGAGAATGTTTCTTATGCGCATCATATTTATTTTTACAAGCGTAGCTTGTAACCTTAGTAGTTGATTTTTCCATTTTCATACATTGGAAAAAATACATTTATAATATTGAATTTATTAAAGCCTAAAGGCTTTACCCTAGTCCTAATTTTTGGGACACTCTATTTTTGTTATGGAAGAGTGTCGTGCTCTCTAAAAGCACTACTACATGATAGCCTAATACCGGCGCTTATACCGACGTCATTAAACGGAGTCTAAAAAAGCCCCGTCACATCCGTATAAACGTCGGTATCTGTGTCGGAACGACGACGTCGGTATAAGCGTCGGGAAATAATACCGGCGCCTATACCGGTGTCTATACCAATGTTACACCAGTGCCTATACCAGCGAGCATACCAGCGTCTATACCAGCACATATACCGGTAACTATACCGGCGCCTGTACCGGTACCTATACCGACGCTACAGCAAAAATTTTTTCTAGACAGAATGGTGTTGCCTGGCTGTTCCCAGGCTGCCTGCAATGAACAGGACTCAACAGTAGTAAATAGACAGCACCATTCTGTCTAAAATAGAGCACAAAAGACAACCGTGCTCGTTTTTTTATTTTTCAGATAAACAAGAAATTAAATTAAACATTAATACTCAAGAATCTTTTGATCATATACCAATAGTTTGAAGGTCCTCTTACATTATGGCAATGCCTCCCAATTGACGGTCTCTTCTTCTTCTTCAAGCATCTCAAATAAGGCCACAAGGCCATGTTTGTGAGCGTACTTCTCTTCTTGCCTACTTGGTGGGCGATTCATGGCCAACTCCTACACAAACGATCAACAATTACAACTTTTAGAAATCAACATTTAGCCCACATACATACATTTAGATAAACAAAATTGCTACAAATACTTACGAATTCATGGTGCATGGTTTCGTAACCACCACTCCCAAGATGAGAAGCCCCTACTATTTGGAGTCTTGCCCTTGCCGCCTCTCTTTGTTGTTGAAACCTCTCTGGTGTCTCTGTGAGCTCCTGAGCAATGGCTTCCCACTCCCTGTCATCTAGCCAAACAGGTTTCTCTTTCCCCTCTCTAAATGCATCCCTCGTCTCTAACCTACGATGCCCCATCAAAATGCGAGCTGTATATTGTATCCACTCACTAGCGACGACATTTATAGGGTCAGATGGCTGAAACTCTTGCTTTATCTTTGTATTTATGTAATTTTTCTTCTCCTTATCTTGCTGATCCCATTTAGTCATGACAGAGTTGTGAAACTGTATAGTGCACAATTGTCGAATTCGTGTCTTCATTGCCTTCCCTGCACTATTCATTATTGGTGCCCCATCCCTAATTGTGTATATCTTGCTGTTGTCATGGTCATGTGCACCCTAGGGAGGAGTGGAAGGTGAACCTATGGGTGTGCTATCAACAGATGAGAGCGAAGGACGACGCTCACGTGGTGGTGGTGTCACAGCATCTGTGGCACTACCACCACAACCACCTCCCCCTAAAGACCTACTACGTGAGCGATGTCTATGTGAAGAGGTGGTAGATCGAGCTATAAGAGGAGTGGAAGGTTGTGTGGTATGAGGTGTGGGAGCTGCTGTCGTACCTACGGGTGTGGAAACTGGCGTCGTGAAGCCAGATGGTGAGGCAGATGTCCCTGCTCCAGAACCCCAATAACTCTGAGCCATGGCTCTCTGCTCTACAGTCATGGACGAGAGAAAACCATATAACTGCTGGGGACTCATGCCCTGCGGTGTAGGGTTAAATGAGAAATCAGGACTGTAGTCGAGCGAGGCGGTGAGTCATCACCCATGGCCTGCTGGACAAAAAACCATATGACAAACTTGTGCGAAATGAAAATTACACGGTAAACAATGAAAGAACCATATGACAAACATTAACAATGATAAACAACAATGGTAAAACCATATCAATTTGCACCTGGACTAGTGATTATGACGGTAAACATTAACAATGCTAAACAATGAAAGGACCATATGACAAACATTAACTTTCCTAAACAACAATGATAAACCATATCACTTTGCACCTCCAATGTCATAAAGTCATTACAAATATGTCATAGCTATTTGCATAATCATTAAGATACATCATTTTAAAAATCATCATCTATTCTATCATCCTCATTAAGATCAGTAGCCCCAAAGAGATCTATGTCTATGTACATTTCAGCATCCTCATCATTAAAAGTCCTCTGATGAAGGATGTCCTCATCATCTATGTCTTCTTCCTCAACATGTTTTCCAGCTTCATTGGTTTGCACCTCTTCATTTGGATCTTGCTCTAGTTGCTCCTCTTCATTTGCTTGCTCCTCTTCATTGTTGATATCGGCTTGTTCTTGCTACTCCCCACCACCCTGTGAATCCACATCACCCTGTTTTGCAGCTCAAATTCTTCAAAAATTTGCTTACTGCGGCGGGGGGCGACTTGAACCACAAATAGCCAGCGTGGATCTTTTGGATCCGCTTTAAAGACAACTTGCTCACAATGCTCTGGGCGCACAAAAGTATCTTGCTTATCGGTCCATACCTTTGTGGAGTCCACTTGGATGAGGCCACTCTTGTCTCTACGTACAGTTGCATGTGGCCCATCTGTGATTACCTTGAACCACTTCACATCAAAGATAAACAACTCAAAACTTCTAAAGCCAACCTTCAATATGTCTTGAATGGTTCCAAAGTAATCAAGCATTCCAATAATTGTGTTATCATCACTTGCACTTGCACGACTTTCTTGAACAAACTGTGCTGTGACACCACAATCAAAGGTTGCTCTTCTTTGGTCTATTCGTTCTACTCAAAAATGACGTCCATGTGACCAAAACGCCCCATATTTGTGATACTACAAATAGCACATAAAGATTGTTGATGGAGAAACAAAAACTGAGACATGTAGAGAAAAAAAAGAGAGACATGTAGAACTTAAACACTTACATGCCAATCGCATCCTTTTGTAAGCTCCTCCTCCTCCTCCTCTGTTATAGTTAAACCAGCACGTTTGGCTTCTAAAATTATAGCTTCTAGCCATCTACCTGTGGGAAAGTCCGGAAGAGCTTGCATACCTTCTGCATATGGGAGATTTCTTGTAGTGCGATTCCTTCTGAAACTTAAATGATCTTGTACTCGCTGTCGCTTGAGAGCTTCATATGTCTCAATCCACTTCTCCATTACATGAGAGTTCAAGATGCAAAATTTGTTGATTTTTTCCCTCAAATTGTTATCCATCTTTCTCTTAATGCCTTGGCCTTGAGGTTCCTCACCAATGACTCGCCTGTTAGACTCTTGAGACCATAGTTGAGGTATCTCTGGATCTGAAGAACTTAAATATTCAGTGATGTAAACAAGGGACTCTTGTATCAGCCACCCTTCTAACATACTACCCTCCGGGCGAGCCATTTGGCGAACAAATCCCTTTAATGTCTTCATAAACCTCTCCAAAAAGAACATCCATCTTGAATGGACTGTTCCAGCAACTGCAACCTCATCTACGACATGAACTAGCAGATGCATCTGGATTGTTAATAAACTTGTAGGGAAAAACTTCTCTACCATGTAGACTACCTCTATGGAGTTTAAACGCGTTGTCTCCAAAGTGTCTCTCTTTATCTCTTTTGAAGAAATCCAACGCACCAATGTGCTAATCTTATAGATAGTAGCTCTAATGTCTTCAGTGAGGCAATCTTTTATTGCTATGGGTAGCACAAATTGTAGAAACTTGTGCCAATCATGACTCTTGAGGCCACTAAGATCATCATCCTTTGTAAATGCACTTTTCAAGCAATGCATACAACCTGTAGGAGTCCGAAACTCTGAAATTGTCCTCTTCACTTGTTGTTCCTCCATCTTACTAAAAACCCATGGGGCTCTTGGAAGTAGCACCTTTCCATTGGGTCTAGTGCGAGCCCACAACTCTTGCATGCAACCTATCTCTTCCAAGTCGTCCCTTTGGGCTTTAGTCTCCTTTTTTCCTGTCATGGTCTTCCACAGAATGTCAGCTACATTCTTGAAAATATGCATCGGGTCAAGCAAATGGTTTATAAGGAGATCACCCCAATAGGGGAGTTGGTGAAAGATAGAGAGCCTCTTCATCCCAGGACATGCCAAGTTGCCACATTCCTCCCATTTGATCTTCCAATCGCTTGCCTTCAGTGCACTTGGAGGAGATCTTCCTAGATTACCATCCCGCAATTCATGATTTTCTGGAAGATACCTAACATGTCCTTGGTAGACATTCTTTCGTAATGCTTTTGAGTATCTTGAATCAAGTCGAGGACCACATACAGGACATGCATTGTAACCCGATACAGACAAACCTGAGCATTCTCCATAGCCAGGCCAATCATGCATTGTCCACATGAGAATACCTTTCATAGTTGCAAGTCTTTGGTCACTCTGCTGCTTTGACATGTCCTTCACTTCAATTCCGTTCCACAAGGTGCGTAACTCATCAATAAGTGGTGCCAAATATACATCCATGTTCTTCACCTTGTACTTTCCTAGAACTATTAATGAGAGCAACAAATGACCTTTCTTTATTGCTAACCATGGCGGAAGATTATAATTCACAAGCCAAACAGGCCATGTGCTCCATGAAGAGCTCCTTAAACCAAAAGGGTTTACACCATCCATTGCTAGGCCAAGATGGAGGTTACGAGGATCTTCCCTAAAAGCCGGCATTTCTCTTCAATGTGTCTCCATGCGGGTGAATCAGCAGGCACACGCATCACTTCATCTGTGGATCGAGTTGTGGCATGCCATGTCATCAAGCTTGCTATAGATTTGCACCTGAACATGCTTTTTATTCTTGGGATGATTGGAAAGTGCCTAAGAACCTTTACTGGGACAGCTTCCCCCTGAACATCTTCTCTATATCTGTTAGAGCCACAATGGGGACATTCTTGCAAATGCTCATATTCATGGCGAAAGAGACAACAATCATTGCGACAAGCATGAATATTATTGTAATCCATGCCTATGGATTTCAATAACTTCTTGGCATCTGCACGAGATGGAGGCATCTCATTGCCAGGGGGCAATATCTGGTCTTTCAAAAGCCTGCAAGTATGGCAATATCTGATCGTTACTATTAAGATTTACAAGTTGAAAATTTATCATTTCAACATTAGGTGTAATCTCCAAAAAATCCTTACTTGAAGAGTTCAGTGACATTTGTATTAGACCATCCAAAAATTGACTGTAAATTTAGCATCGTAAGAGATGCACGCAATACAAATATCTTGGCACCATTGTATAGTGGAAGGCGTGCAAGTTTACACATGGCCTCTTCCTCTGGTTCATAATTTGACCATTGAGAATGTCGTGGTTGATGATCTTCATGTTCATGCTCCTCGAAGAAAGCTTCTTGTTGCTCGATGAAGGCATCCAACATTTCCTCCATTGGACCTTCTTTCATTTCCTGACCTTCTTCCATTCCCTCGGGTGCTATTAATTGAGCTCCATCTGTCACTGCCTCCTTCAATATTCTCATCCTTTGTTGGGGACGAGAATTCATAGGCGCAATGTTCTCAAGATGCGGCTGCACACTTGCTTGGTTGTACGATTGAAACGTAAATTTTGCAAGCGCTCCATTGGAAATATGCCAGCATCATGAATATGCTAGTTACAAATCCTTCGTTTTCGAAAGATTTGGTACTTACATCGCATGCATGGACACGCTATTCTCTCTTCAAGATTGAGAGGCTCCATCTAGCAGGATAACATATATATGTAGCTCATTAAATGCAAATCATTATGCAGTACACAAAGCATTATGTAAACCATAAAACAGGGCTTCTTTTCCCCAGCTGTGAGGGAGATTTTAAAAATAACATTTAAAGCGTCAAACGGGCTTCTTTTCCCCAGCCGTTGAGGGAGATTTTAAAAATATTAAAAAAAGCGTCAAACGGGCTTCTTTTCCCCAGCCGTTGAGGGAGATTTTAAAAATAACTTACACATTAGCTTATGGATATGTTCTTTAGGCAATTACATTAGAGTATATACATATAGACATAGCGTTCACATGCATGTCTTAGACATTAGATTTCAAGTCGAAAAAGAGACCGAAACACCTTGGGTAAGCGCCAGGAAGAATATCTCTCTCTCTCTCTCCCTCTCTCTCTCTCTCTCTTTCAAAGTGTGTATGTGTGTATAAAGACAAATAAGCACATACATTAATTTCGTATCCACTCACATCTATGCTAATATTAGCATAGATGTGCATAAAACAACAAGCTTGCATACTCAATTTCAATTAAAAATTACAAATTGAAAACAAATTAAAAACAACATGCTTGCATACTCAATTTCTATTAAAAATTATAAATTGAGAACAAAAAGAGAAGTAATATTAATAAAACAACATAATTGGTAATATGCTTACCTCTCAAATGTGGATTGGATAGTGCGTCTGCAAGGTAGGACACATGTGGAAGAAACAAACTACACACACATTGCATACATTAGTAATAGATTCACATACACAAGCTCTCTCACTCTCTACATCTCACAACACACATATAAATCTTCTCTCCATACAAAATTAAGAAGGTAATTAGAAGAAGGAAGGATGGAGAGAGGGGAATGAGATATACACACACATCACACATTTAACCTAATCTTCATTTACCTTAATCTCTCTCCACACACACACACACACATAAGAAGATGAGGAAAGAAGGAGAGGCTAAACGCCATAGCACGTTTGAGGAGATGGAGAGAGGCAAACCGTCCAAGGAGAGAGAGAGAAAGGGAGATCTACACACACCTTTCATTAAGTGTCTCCACACACACACACACACACACACAAACACACAAACAAGAGTGGTTGAATGTAAAAAGACGAAAGCTTAAAGGAGATGGACGGACGTATACCTTCTCTTGATGCAGTTCGATGCCGCGCAAAACAGAGAATAATAGGTTCTCGGCTGTAAAAAACTTACGAGCATCGGTATATTCGTCGATATATACGTCGGTATACGCGTCGGTATACGCGTCGATATACGCGTCGGTATACGCGTCGGTATACGCGTCGGTATATGCGTCGGTATACGCGTCGGTATATGCGTCGGTATACGCGTCGGTATATGAACTTTTAAAAATTACCCGCCCGACTTTTTGCCTCCAAGTTTACGACGGACATACCGACGTTTGACATTTGCGTCGCTATTCTAACGTCGGTATGCCCTAAACCTCTAGTAGTGAAGCACACCTTGTATATTTTTGGGGTCTATGGCCTATTTTTGGTTGAAAGCTAATAAAAATACTCTTGTGTGGGAGAAGGCCACGCACAAGGGGGGGGAAGATTGCACCCAGCCTTGTGTTGATGGTGATGTTTTTCTTGCCTTATGTTTTGTTATATGCTTTAATTTTTCAATTTAATTCAAGTAGTTGTTTTAATATTTAATATGATTTATGAGTTTTTGATTATTCTCTTCAAGAAGATTAAAGGGTCCCGTGACAGTGGTATCAGAGCTTTGGTGTAATTTAATTTTCTTGAAGGCGGTCAAAAGAGGTGAAAGAGACAAAAACAGAGGTGATTTTGGTAATTTTCTTGAATTTAAATTAAAGAAGAACACGTTTAGGGATTTTTGTTTATGTATGGATGAAATAAAGCTTGTTTTTAACCATTGGGTAATCAATCTCCATCAATCTATTGCCCAAAGGGTAAAACTAATCGTGGGATGTTTCCTTTTTGCGCTCCAGCGCTTGGCGTTGGGCATTGGCTAGGTTACAAGCTTTATAGTAAAGCTTTCATAAGCTTTTTAATAAGCTTAATAAGTTTAATATTAAAAGCTTTATGAGATAAAGCTTACTATAAAGCTTTGATTTTTTTTTAAAAGAAGGGGACCATATCTATAAATATATCACCTCTTCTCTAAATTTGGGTTAGCTGAGCTGATAGTTTCAGGCTGAGAAATGCTTGAAAAAGCTTTTAGTATAAAGCTTTGTTAAGTTTTTTTTTTAAATAAGCTTTGTGTAATATGATCTTTATGTAAGCTTTTTCACGAGTCGACCATGAGGATGACAACTTGTCTTTCAATCGAGAGGGTGATTCTCAACATTTATGACAATCCAGGTAAGTCTAAAACTCATCCTTATGTATTATTTAATTTTATAGTTAAATTCTAATATATATAGGTCAAGATAGTTCAATTATTAAATAAGTACTTTCTATATGCGAAAGAAAATACATATTAGATCATTTACTATCAAGACTTGGATGAACTAACAATGATGATTTAGTAAAGTTACTTTAAATTTGCACAAGTGATTGAAGCTTTAATTATTAAAGCTTATTATTTCTTGAAAAATTATGCATTTGTGTAATGAGCTAACTTGGCAGGACTCACATCTAGCTCAACGTTCCATATGAGATAAGAAACCTTATCTTTTCTCTTGTTTTAATTTTTCCTATTCCTTTTAATTATCAGGAAATGGGTGAATATCCGCACCATCCTACTATTCAAGAATAGCTTGATTCTCTCCATATTCTTTTGAATCAAGAACGAGAGCATCGAGACAACTTTCAAAGAAAGATTAAACGACATCTGTCTAGAGTGAACAAATATATTAAGAAGAAAGTTAAAACTGTGGAAGCATCTGACATGCATAGCCCGACCAATGACATCATATCCAAGCTGTCTATTGTCAAGTGTTTCAGGTGTAAGATGATGGGACATTATGCTAAATCTTGCCCCACTAAAAAAGAAGAACCAAATTGCACAAAAGGACATGCTTGACACCGAAGAGGTTAACGCACTCGACACATTAATGCATGTGTAAAAAAATTATTTATTGTATACAATTTCTTGTTTGCTTTCGTATCTGTTTTCTGAATATTCTTTCCTTCTAGACCTAGTTAGAAAACTTTAGCTCCTGAAAAGAATTTTAGATACCGTGACCTAACTAGAAAGATCGAGACAAGATTAGCAAAAGTTATCTTCAAGATCTAGTTGCCCAAATTCAAGTAAAAATGATTGCTAGACATTTCATTGAAGATTAAGACCAATTTGAAGATTCAAGAACCAAGCAAGTTTCTCCAGTCTTTGATTCAAGTTATCAATTGCTTCACCATCGAATTTAGTGATGATGAGAAAAGTAAAGAAATAGCTCTCAAGTGACTAGAAACCAAGCTTAAGTTGTAAACAAATCACAATTACGAAGTTTATACCAATTCAAGTAAAGTTTTGTCTAAATTTTCAAGTGTTCTAGTTTAAGATCTATCCAAGTACAAGATTCTTTCTAGACCAAGAATTGCTCTAAGTCAAAGATATATTCAACCATAAGATTTAAACCCCTTAAGAACAAGATTTATTCAAGAATTATAATTATGATTAATTAAAGACTAATCTCTCAATTTTCGTCCATTCAAGTATTTTTAATCTAAGCCAAGATTCATTAATAGTACATCAAGTTCTTGCTATCAACTAGAACGCAAGATGTCTATCTTTCTTCAAGTTCTGATTTCAAGTTTAAGATTAAGCTTAAGATCAAGATCCCCTTTAGATTTCATTGTTTACAAGTAACATTCACAAATTCAAGAATTATAAACCTATTCAAAGATTATAATTTTTGAATTTAGTTAGACAATTACAAGATTAAGATCAAGAACAAATCCCCAGAATTCATCAAGTTATTGACACTAATGTAAGTGATTATTTTTCAATCTTAAGTTGATAAGAATTTCCATTTCGACCTAATTCATTTTTGGGAATAAGACTTGTAGTCTAATTTTGAGGATAGAGAAAAGTTATGTCAGAATGAAAGTTTCAGAGGGAATTAGCTACTCCGTCTCAAACTTCTGTTCTTAAGGTAGTGTCGTGTGGAATTAATCTATGGTATGGGACATTAGATTGGTTTCACATGGCTACACCAGACGTATCTATGTCTTCTATCTTTCACCAGCGAGTGTTTGTATGTGGAAGGTACCTCTGTGGAATGGGACACTTAGATACATTTCACATGCGTTCACTTGTTTGGTTTTATTTTCAGAAATTGTTTGATGTGATGATCTTGTCCTCCGCTTGTGCCATGAAGCCATCCACTCATTGATTCACTACTACATGATAGCCTAATACCGGCGCTTATACCGACGTCATTAAACGGGGTCTAAAAAAGCCCCGTCATCGGTATAAACATCGATATCTACGCCGGAACGACGACGTCGGTATAAGCATCGAGGTTTAATACCGGTGCCTATACCGGTGTCTACACCGACGTTGCACCAACGCCTATACGGTGAGCATACCGGCGATAATACCGGCATATATACCGGTGACAATATCGGCACCTGTACCGGTACCTATACTGGGGAATATACCGACGCTACAGCAAAAAACATTTTAGCCAGAATGGTGTTGCCTGGCTGTTGCCTGGTTGCCTGCAATGAACAAGACTCAACAGCAGTAAACAGACAACACCATTCTGTCTAAAATAGAGCACAAAAGACAACCGTGCTTGTTTTTTTATTTTTCAGATAAACAAGAAATTAAATTAAACATTAATACTCAAGAATCTTTTGATCATATACCAATAGTTTGAAGGTCATCTTACATTATGGTAATGCCTCCCAATTGACGGTCTCTCCTTCTTCTTCAAGCATCTCAAATAAGGCCACAAGGCCATGTTTGTGAGCGTACTTCTCTTCTCGCCTACTTAGTGGGCGATTCATGGCCAACTCCTACATAAACGATTAACAATTACAACTTTTAGAAATCAACATTTAGCCCACATACATACATTTAGATAAACAAAATTGCTACAAATACTTACGAATTCATGGCGCATGGTTTCGTAACCACCACTCCCAAGATGAGAAGCCCCTACTGTTTGGAGTCTTGCCCTTGCTGCCTCTCTCTGTTGTTGAAACCTCTCTGGTGTCTCTGTGAGCTCCTGAGCAATGGCTTCCCACTCCCTGTCATCTAGCCAAACAGGTTTCTCTTTCCCCTCTCTAAATGCATCCCTCACCTCTGACCTATGATGCCCCATCAAAATGCGAGCTGTATATTGTATCCACTCATTAGAGACGACATTCATAGGGTCAGATGGCTGAAACTCTTGCTTTATCTTTGTATTTATGTAATCTTTCTTCTCCTTATCTTGCTGATCCCATTTAGTCATGACAGAGTTGTGAAACTGTATAGTGCACAATTGTCAAATTCGTGTCTTCATTGCCTTCCCTGCACTATTCATTATTGGTGCCCCATCCCTAATTGTGTATATCTTGCTGTTGTCATGGTCATGTGCACCCCAAGGAGTGGAAGGTGAACCTATGGGTGTGCTATCAATAGATGAGAGCGAAGGACGACGCTCACGTGGTGGTTATGTCACAGCATCTGTGGCACTACCACCACAACAACCTCCCCCTGAAGACCTACTACGTGAGCGACGTCTATGTGAAGAGGTGGTAGATCGAGCTGTAAGAGGAGTGGAAGGCTGTGTGGTATGAGGTGTGGGAGCTGCTGTCGTACCTACGGGTGTGGGAACTAGCGTCGTGAAGCCAGATGGTGAGGCAGATGTCCCTGCCCCAGAAGCCCAATAACTCTGAGCCATGGCTCTCTGCTCTGGAGTCATGGACGAGAGAAACCCATATAACTGTTGGGGACTCATGCCCTGCGGTGTAGGGTTAAATGAGAAATCAGGACTGTAGTCGAGCGGCGGTGAGTCATCACCCATGGCCTGTTGGACAAAAAACCATATGACAAACTTGTGTGAAATGAAAATTACACGGTAAACAATGAAAGAACCATATGACAAACATTAACAATGATAAACAACAATGGTAAAACCATATCAATTTGCACCTGCACTAGTGATTTTGATGGTAAACATTAACAATGGTAAACAATGAAAGGAACATATGACAAACATTAACTTTCCTAAACAACAATGGTAAACCATATCACTTTTCACCTTCAATGTCATAAAATCATTACAAATATGTCATAACTATTTACATAATCATTAAGATACATCATTTTAAAAATCATTATCTATTCTATCATCCTCATTAAGATCAGTAGCCCCAAAGAGATCTAGTTCTATGTACATTTCAGCATCCTCATCATTAAAAGTCCCTTGATGAAGGATGTCCTCATCATCTATGTCTTCTTCCTCAACATGTTTTCTAGCTTCATTGGTTTACACCTCTTCATTTGGATCTTGCTCTAGTTGCCCCTCTTCATTTGCTTGCTCCTCTTCATTGTTGATATCGGCTTGTTCTTGCTGCTTCCCACCACCCTGTGAATCCACATCACCCTGTTGTACCTCAAATTCTTCAAAAATTTGCTTACTGCGGGGGGCGACTTGAACCACAAATAGCCAGCGTGGATCTTTTGGATCCGCTTTAAAAGACAACCTGCTCACAATGCTCTGGGTGCACAAAAGTATCTTGCTGATCGGTCCATACCTTTGTGGAGTCCGCTTGGATGAGGCCACTCTTGTCTCTACGTACAGTTGCATGTTGCCCATTTGTGATTACCTTGAACAACTTCACATCAAAGATAAACAACTCTGAAGCCAACCTTTAATATGTCTTGAATGGTTCCAAAGTAATCAAGCATTCCAGTAATTGTGTTATCATCACTTGCACTTGAATGACTTTCTTGAACAAACTGTGCTGTGACACCACAATCAAAGGTTTCTCTTCTTTGGTCTATTCGTTCTACTCAAAAATGACGTCCATGTGACCAAAACGCCCCATATTTGTGATACTACAAATAGCACATAAAGATTGTTGATGGAGAAACAAAAACTGAGACATGTAGAGAAAAAAAAGAGAGACATGTAGAACTTAAACACTTACATGCCAATCGCATCCTTTTGTAAGCTCCTCCTCCTCCTCCTCTGTTATAGTTAAACCAGCACGTTTGGCTTCTAAAATTATAGCCTCTAGCCATCTACCTGTGGGAAAGTCCGGAAGAGCTTGCATACCTTCTGCATATGGGAGATTTCTTGTAGTGCGATTCCTTCTGAAACTTAAACGATCTCGTACTCGCGGTCGCTTGAGAGCTTCATATGTCTCAATCCACTTCTCCATTACATGAGAGTTCAAGATGCAAAATTTGTTGATTTTTTTCCTCAAATTGTTATCCATCTTTCTCTTAATGCCTTGGCCTTGAGGTTCCTCACCAATGACTCGCCTGTTAGACTCTTGAGACCATAGTTGAGGTATCTCTGGATCTGAAGAACTTAAATATTCAGTGATGTAAACAAGGGACTCTTGTATCAGCCACCCTTCTAACATACTACCCTCCGGGCGAGCCATTTGGTGAACAAATCCCTTTAATGTCTTCATAAACCTCTCCAAAAAGAACATCCATCTTGAATGGATGTTCCAGCAACTGCAACGTCATCTACGACGTGAACTAGCAGATGCATCTGGATTATTAATAAACTTGTAGGGAAAAACTTCTCTACCATGCAGACTGCCTCTATGGAGTTTAAACGCGCTGTCTCCAAAGTGTCTCTCTTTATCTCTTTTGAAGAAATCCAACGCACCAATGTGCTAATCTTATAGATAGTAGCTCTAATGTCTTCAGTGAGGCAATCTTTTATTGCTATGGGTAGCACAAATTGTAGAAACTTGTGCCAATCATGACTCTTGAGGCCACTAAGATCATCATCCTTTGTAAATGCACTTTTCAAGCAATGCATACAACCTGTAGGAGTCCGAAACTCTGAAATTGTCCTCTTCACTTGTTGTTCCTCCATCTTACTAAAAACCCATGGGGCTCTTGGAAGTAGCACCTTTCCATTGGGTCTAGTGCGAGCCCACAACTCTTGCATGCAACCTATCTCTTCCAAGTCGTCCCTTTGGCCTTTAGTCTCCTTTTTTCCTGTCATGGTCTTCCACAGAATGTCAGCTACATTCTTGAAAATATGCATCGGGTCAAGCAAATGGTTGTTGCCATATATATAGGCAGTGATGTGTGTGAACACACTTAGGACCGCCGGGGCACTTTTTCCCTCTTTAGGAGGTTTTTTCCCCCGGCTTGTATATACGCCCATCCTTCTAGGGCTAACTTATCTTTGTACATTGACACAATCTAATACACTTTGTGTTGTGTGCATTCTTGCTTCTTCTTCTCCAAGCTTTGTGTGCTTTCCTGCAACCCTAATTCCAACAATTGGTATCAGAGCAGGCATCGGCTCCTAGGGCTACGCCGCCAGCACCCTCCGACTCACGTTCTCTGATTGAGGTGAGTTTTCACGACAGCTTCCAGGTCCGACTCACGTTCTCAGAATTCGCATCTGAGGTCGTTTCGGGCTCCGTTTTTGCATTTCAAGTTCTGCACAGGTGTTTTCGTCATTTTCTGCAAAAATTTCGACAGTGCAGTTTTCTGCAAAACAGGCATACGTATTCTATTGTGGACCGTGCTACATAGCACGAGTTGTTTTTTGTTCAATCTTTGCTTCATTACAGGCAGCTTTTGCATCAGTTTCAGTCAGTGGCCATGGCTGATAACAGCAATGATGTATTTCGCATGTTGTCTGCTGAAGACAAACTGGATGGAGATAGCAACTACCCACTTTGGGCATACATGATGCAGCATGTTTTGGTTGCAAAAGGAGTGTGGAACATTGTGCAGGGTACGGATGTACGTCCAGGTTCTGTGGATGTAGGATCTGTTGAGGATGTTTCAGGTTCTAGCAGCTCTACTGTTGCTGCTGTTTTACCCACTGCTGAACAAGCTCGTTGGGATGGTAAAGATGCGCAGGCTCATGCCTTGATTGCACTTTCTGTCAAACGTAACATCACCCCACATATTCGTTCAGCTAAAACAGCAAAACAGGCTTGGGATATTCTAGCTGGTTTGTATGCAGGTCGTAACGAGGCAAAAATCGCTTACCTGCGTAAAGAGCTAGAATTGAAGATTATGCAGGAAGATGATGACATGAATGTTTTTCTTGCTGAGATTAAAGATCTCAAAGAACAGTTGATTTCTGCAGGTGAGATTATTCCTGATCATTCTCTTGTGCAAACTGTTCTTGATGCTTTACCTGAGACATATCAGACTTTTGCTTCCACGTGGAGACTTCTTAATGAGGACAGACCTGATGCTGTCAAGTATGATACTTTAGTTAACAAGCTCTTGCAAGAAGCGCAGTCCAGGCAAAACAGGGCCAGGCAGCGTGCAGTTGATCAAGCATTTATTGCTGCCCAGCAGCAGAGAAGAAGTGGTAAGGCAGCCCCTTCCACTGTTTCTTCTCCTATTAGTAGGTCTGCAACTTCTTCTCCTTCCACAGGTAGCAACAATAAGAATGAGAAGGCTCTTGATAAAGGCAAGAAAAAGACCAGGTGCAACTATTGTAAGGCAAATGATCATGTCATTAAGAATTGCCCTAAGCTAAAGGCTAAAGAGGCAAAGAAGAAAGAGTCAAATGCAGCCACAATAGCGGATGCTTCTACAAATGCAGATTCTGCAAATGTTGTGCAGGATACAGAATGGGCGTTTAGCGTGTATTGCCAGTATGACCCATCTGTACATGATGCATGTTTGGCAGTTTCTATTGACTCTCATGTTTGGTATTTTGACAGTGGTGCTACAAAGCACATTACCTCGCATCGTGATATGTTCACTTCTCTTGAGGCTGTCCCTAATGGGAATACTGTCACATGTGCCAACAATGCTTCTTACCCAGTGAAGGGCATTGGTAAAATTATGCTTACTGCTGCAAATGGCAGCGCTTTCACACTTTCAGATGCTTTGTATGTGCCAGGGATAAAGAAGAATCTATTGTCTGTCTCTGCACTTGCTAGACTTGGACTTGTAGTCAAATTTGTGGATGACAGATGTACTGTTCATGATTTGACTTCTGGTGATACGATTATTGTATCTGGCACCTTGTTTCGTGGGCTGTATAGGCTCAATTCTTATGACAAGTGTGTGGAAGATTCAGCAAATGCAGTTTCTGATGAAAAGGCAGTTTCAGATGCAAAAGTATGGCATGCTCGTTTTGGTCATCTGAACTTTGCTAGTTTGCTGTGTTTGCAGAAATTTGATATGGTTGCTTCATTGCCCCCTCTTGAGGCACCATTGAAACATGTTTGTGAAGGCTGTATTTTGGGCAAAATGCAGCGTTCTGCATTTCCAAAGGATGGTTCTGTGCGGGCCACTCGCAAATTGCAGCTTGTACATAGTGATGTATGTGGGCCTATGCAAACTCCGTCATTTGGTAAACACTTGTACTTCGTGACTTTCATTGATGATTACTCAAGGCATGCATGGGTATATCCACTTAAGGCAAAGTCCGAAGTGTTTTTGTGCTTCAAACAGTTTTTTCTTATGGTTGAAAATGTATCCAATTGTACTGTGGGCACCCTCCGTACTGATCGAGGGGGGGAGTACATGTCTAAAGAGTTTGATGCATTTCTGGCTAGTCGTGGGATAAAACACCAATGTACAGTGCCGTATACCCCTCAGCAAAATGGTGTTGCTGAGAGGAAGAACAGGTCACTTATGGAGATGGCACGATGTATGGTCAAGAGCCAAGCTTTGCCACATGCGTTTTGGCTTGAGGCTGTCATGTGTGCTGCATATGTACTCAACAGGTGTCCCACTAAGGCCTTGCAGTCTATTACTCCATACGAAGCTTGGCATGGCAGGAAGCCTTCTATTGGTCACTTGCGTGTCTTTGGTTGCTTGGCCTATGCTTTAGTGCCTGTGCAACAACGCAGAAAATTGGATGATAAGGCTGTCAAATGCATTTTTGTTGGTTACAGTGCTGAGAGCAAGGGTTACAGATTGTATCATCCGCAATCAAAGCGTATCTTGATTAGTCGAGATGTTGTTTTTGTGGAAGATGCTGTGCAGCCCTTGTTATCATGTACCAAAGAGACAGGTGTGAGCTCACGGGATGTATTTGATACGTTGTTGCCTCTCTTTACAGGTGGGAATTCAAATGTAAGTCCTAATGAGGCAAATATTCAGCCTATGCAGATTTCAAACGACATCATAGATCAGCCTATTTCTGATGCAGATTTACAGGATGTAATTCATGAGGATAGGGCTGAAAATGAGCAGGCTAGAGGTATGCCTAAATGGCTGGTGCAAACCTTGCGTGATAGTAAGATTGATGCACCTATGACTAGTCGTACTCGTTCAGGTTTTCAGCATGCCTCTTATGCATCAGATTGTTATGCTTTGGCTGTGTCTAGTATGTGTGAAGAGGAAGAACCTCTTTCATTTGATGAGGCACAAAATTCAGAAAATTGGTTGGCTGCAATGCAAAGTGAATATGATGCTATAATGAAGAATGGTACATGGTCTTTGTGTGATTTGCCTATTGGAAAAAAGGCCATTGGATGTAAGTGGGTTTTTAAATTGAAACGAAAGCTAGATGGTAGTGTTGATCGCTATAAGGCTAGACTTGTTGCAAAGGGTTATGCTCAAGAAAAGGGCATTGATTTTGATGAGACCTTTGCTCCCACTTGTCGTATGACTACCATTCGTAGCATTTGTGCATTGGCAGCTCATAATGGTTGGAATGTACATCAGTTGGACATAAAGACTGCGTTCTTGAATGGAGATTTGCATGAGGAGGTGTACGTATCGCAGCCTCATGGTTTTGTTCAAAGAGGGCAGGAAAACAAAGTGTGCAGGTTAAAAAAGGCTTTATATGGTTTAAAGCAAGCTCCACGAGCTTGGTATGAAAAGATACATGCATATTTGACTGCACATGGGTTTCAAAATAGTCCAACAGAAAGCACTTTGTATGTTAAACGTGTGGATGGTGTACATCTAATCATTGCTCTCTATGTCGATGACATGCTGCTCACAGGACCAAATGAAAGTCATATTGCTGATTTTAAGGCTGATTTGAATGCCTCTTTTGAGATGTCAGATTTGGGGCATTTGCATCATTATTTGGGGATACAATTTAAGCAGTGTGATGGAGGTATTGCTTTGTGTCAGACAAAGTATATTGAGACATTGTTGCGGAGATTTGGCCTTGAAGACTGCAAGCCTATTGCTACTCCAATGGAGACAGGTTTGAAGTTGAGTCTTCATGATGCTGGAGATCACTTTGATGTCACACTCTATCAGACAGCTGTTGGTTGCCTCATTTATGTATGCATTACGAGGCCAGACATTCAGTTTGCAGTCTCACAGGTGAGCAGGTTTATGCATAGCCCAGGGTCTCAGCATTGGAAGGCAGTTAAACGCATCTTTCGCTACTTGAGTGGCACCATACATCTTGGGTTGTTTTATCCCAAGGGGGGATCGTTGCCGCCAGATTTACATGCTTTTTCGGACTCAGATTGGGCTGGTTGCTATGACACAAGAGTGTCCACAAGTGGTTTTTGTTTCATGCTCGGTAGCTCATGCATATCTTGGTTGAGCAAGAAGCAACCTACTGTGGCCACTTCTAGTTGTGAAGCTGAGTACAGGGCAGCTTTCACAGCTACGGTTGAGTGTGTGTGGCTCAGACGGCTTATGGCTGACTTGGGTGTTGGACAGGAGTCTGCCACCTCTATCTTCACTGACAGTCAGAGCGCATTGGCAGTTGCGAGAAACCCAGTTTTTCATGCTCGCACAAAGCACATTGAGGTGCATTATCACTATGTCAGGGAGAGACTCTCAGTACGAGAGATCAGCTTGGCCTATGTGCCAACACAGGACAACCTCGCCGATCTTTTCACAAAGGCACTTCCTCGTGAGAAGTTCAAAGCTTTCCGCAAAGCTTTGGGCTTGCTCCCCTTTGTGGATTGATCTACTTCGGGCATGGCACTCCCCTATACATGAGTGCCAGCTCTCGTTCACACCATCACTCCCAGGGGGGATTTGTTGCCATATATATAGGCAGTGATGTGTGTGAACACACTTAGGACCGCCGGGGCACTTTTTCCCTCTTTAGGAGGTTTTTTCTCCCGGCTTGTATATACGCCCATCCTTCTAGGGCTAACTTATCTTTGTACATTGACACAATCTAATACACTTTGTGTTGTGTGCATTCTTGCTTCTTCTTCTCCAAGCTTTGTGTGCTTTCCTGCAACCCTAATTCCAACAATGGTTTATAAGGAGATCATCCCAATAGGGGAGTTGGTGAAAGATAGAGAGCCTCTTCATCCCAGGATGTCATGCCAAGTTGCCACATTCCTCCCATTTGATCTTCCAATCACTTGCCTTCAGTGCACTTGGAGGAGGTCTTCCTAGATTACCATCCTGCAATTCATGATTTTCTGGAAGATACCTAACATGTCCTTGGTAGACATTCTTTCGTAATGCTTTTGAGTATCTTGAATCAAGTCGAGGACCACATACAGGACATGCATTGTAACCCGATATAGACAAACCTGAGCATTCTCCATAGCCAGGCCAATCATGCATTGTCCACATGAGAATACCTTGCACAGTTGCAAGTCTTTGGCCACTCTGCTGCTTTGACATGTCCTTCACTTCAAATCCGTTCTACAAGGTGCGTAACCCATCAATAAGTGGTGCCAAATATACATCCATGTTCTTCACCTTGTACTTTCCTGGAACTATTAATGAGAGCAACAAATGACCTTTCTTTATTGCTAACCATGGCGGAAGATTATAATTCACAAGGCAAACAGGCCATGTGCTCCATGAAGAGCTCCTTAAACCAAAAGGGTTTACACCATCCATTGCTAGGCCAAGACGGAGGTTACAAGGATCTTCCCTAAAAGCCGGCCATTTCTCTTCAATGTGTCTCCATGCGGGTGAATCAGCAGGCACACGCATCACTTCATCTGTGGATCGAGTTGTGGCATGCCATGTCATCAAGCTTGCTATAGATTTGCACCTGAACATGCTTTTTATTCTTGGGATGATTTAGTCAAATACAAGTTGAAAATTTATCATTTCAACATTAGGTGTAATCTCCAAAAAATCCTTACTTGAAGAGTTCAGTGACACTTGTATTAGACCATCCAAAAATTGACTGTAAATTTAGCATCGTAAGAGATGCACGCAATACAGATATCTTGGCACCATTGTTTAGTGGAAGGCGTGCAAGTTTACGCATGGCCTCTTCCTCTGGTTCATAATTTGACCGTTGAGAATGTCGTGGTTGATGATCTTCATGTTCATGCTCCTCGAAGAGAGCTTCTTGTTGCTCGATGAAGGCATCCAACATTTCCTCCATTGGACCTTCTTCCATTTTCTCACCTTCTTCCATTCCCTCGGGTGCTGTTAATTGAGCTCCATCTGTCACTCCCTCCTTTGATATTCTCATTCTTTGTTGGGGACGAGAATTCATAGGCGCAATGTTATCAAGATGCGGCTGCACACTTGCTTGGTTGTACGATTGAAACCATAATTTTTGCAAGCGCTCCATTGGAAATATGCCAGCGTCATGAATATGCTGGTTGCAAATCCTTTGTTTTTGAAAGATTTGGTACTTACATCGCATGCATGGACACGCTATTCTCTCTTCAAGATTGAGAGGCTCCATCTAGCAGGATAACATATATATGTAGCTCATTAAATGCAAATCATTATGCATTACACAAAGCATTATGTAAACCATAAAACAAGGCTTCTTCTTCCCAGCCGTGAGGGAGATTTTAAAAATAACATTTAAAGCGTCAAACGGGCTTCTTTTCCCCAGCCGTTAAGGGAGATTTCAAAAATATTAAAAAAAGCATCCAACGGGCTTCTTTTCCCCAGCCGTTGAGGGAGATTTTAAAAATAACTTATACATTAGCTCATGGATATGTGCTTTAGGCAATTACATTAGAGTATATACATATAGACATAGCGTTCACATGCATGTCTTAGACATTAGATTTCAAGTCGAAAAAGAGACCGAAACGCCTTGGGTATGCGCCAGGAAGAAAATATCTCTCTCTCTCTCCCTCTCTTTCTCTCCCTCTCTCTCTCTCTTTCAAAGTGTGTGTGTGCATAAAGACAAATAAGCACATACATTAATTTCGTATGCACTCACATATATGCTAATATTAGTATATATGTGCATAAAACAACAAGCTTGCATACTCAATTTCAATTAAAAATTACAAATTGAGAACAAATTAAAAACAACATGCTTGCATACTCAATTTCTATTAAAAATTACAAATTGAGAACAAAAAGAGAAGTAATATTAATAAAACAACATAATTGATAATATGCTTACCTCTCAAATGTGGATTGGATAGTGCGTGTTCAAAGCAGATCTGCAAGGCAGGACACACGTGGAAGAAACAAACCTACACACACATTGCATACATTAGTAATAGATTCATATACACAAGCTCTCTCACTCTCTACATCTCTCACAACACACACATACAAATCTTCTCTCCATACATAATTAAGAAGGTAATTAGAAGAAGGATGGAGAGAGGGGAATGAGATATACACACACATCACACATTTAACCTAATCTTCATTTACCTTAATCTCTCTCCACACACACACACACACACATAAGAAGATGAGGAAAGAAGGAGAGGCTAAACGCCATAGCACGTTTGAGGAGATAGGGAGAGGCAAACCGTCCAAGGAGAGAGAGAGAAAGGGAGATCTACACACACCTTTCATTAAGTGTCTCCACACACACACACACACACACAAACACACAAACAAGAGTGGTTGAATGTAAAAAGACGAAAGCTTAAAGGAGATGGACGGACGCATACCTTCTCTGGATGCAGTTCGACGCCGCGCAAAACAGAGAACAATAGGTTCTCGGCTGTAAAAAACTTACGAGCGTCGGTATATTCGTCGGAATATACGTCGGTATATACGACGGTATACGTATCGATATAAGCGTCGGTATACGCGTCGGTATAAGAACTTTTGAAAATTACCCGCCTGACTTTTCGCCTCCAAGTTTACGACAGGCATACCGACGTTCGACATTTGCGTCGGTATTCTAACGTCAGTATGCCCTAAACCTCTATTAGTGATTGAGCAACTGAGGACAATTGATTCCCAACAGGGGAGGACTGTTATGATCCATGTTATTTGACGAATGATAGTCATGGTCATTTAATATTTAATGGATACCCGAGAAATTTTTCCGAGCTTATCCTGAGATCCTTCGTTCTTTTCAAACCCAGCATGGAAAGTGCAAGGGTGCACAAGGAATAATGTGAGCATTTATGAACCCATGGATGACACAAGTGTGCTTAGAACATGTGGGTGCGAAGTGAGAGTTAAATAATATGGATGTATCAAGCCTTTTCCCATAATGGAACTCATGGATTCTTAATCAATACTAATTTACTTCTTAACCACCATGATTATCATCAATCTTGTGCCTTAGTAATGCCTTTTTCCACCTTTCATCCACCATGGTTCTATCTTGCAATGCTCACATATCACATAGCATGCTTAAATCTTGCCTTTCTCAACATGATATCGGAGCTAGGTTCACCATAAGTCTACTACAAAAAATCATAGGTGTGCAATTCGCCTGCAAGTTCATGTTGCACTCCAAAAAATGCTCATCTAGTAGTGCTTGCCACCAACAACTCTTGTTGGACTATAATTTTCATCATCAAATGTATGTTGCTGAATAATTAGTTTGATCTTTCACATACATTAATCAAGCTTGTAAAACCTTAATTCACATTATCAAATTCAACTTTTATCATGTTATGAGTGATGCTAAGTCGTTCTTATGTTGTTGTGGGTGTTGGCAAGACCACTCACAAGAGATTTAGGTGTTCAAACAACAAGTTGGCAAGGCCTCCCACGTTTATTTACCTTAGCTACACGTAGGGACAAAGATCAGAATTGAGGTAAATACACTCACCCTAGTTTCGAAATCAATTGACGAGGGCATCAATTCCATAAAGGGGGGGTGTATGTGACGGTTGGGAAAATTATTCAAATGTGGTATATGGGAGTTGCATTCTTAGAAGCGAGTTTCATGTGTGAACTTTTTAAAAAGAATTGAAAACTAATCTCTCAAATGATAGAGCTATTGATTGGGAGAATGTGATATTTCTTTTTTGTCATATCATGTGAAACCATAAATATATATAAAGCAAAGTTCTTAAGTAGAATTAGCTAATTAGTGTTGATCATCATATTGTTATCTTATATGTAAACTAATAACTTATAATATTTAAGAAACGAATTTTACAACAATGTTGAATGTTTAAAAATCATCATTGTTATGAAAATTTGTGGAAATCTTAAATTTTAAGTGATTATATTTATGTTTTATCACCTTGAAATAATCACATGTAACTTCTAATATTGTTTTATCACCTTGAAATATTCACATGTAACTTCTAATATTGTTTAATACTTTCTTTTGCAAAAGTTTAAGTACATTAATAAACACTAAGTGGAACAAAAGGGGAAAAAAAACTCTCATGTCTTACGAGGGAATTTTATTTAAAGGGGACTTTTAACCATCAAAATACATTACTTATGAAGTACATTTTGAACTGTCCAGTCATATGCTTCTGCCTCTGACTTAGCAAGTTGGCATGGGACTCAGGTGTAAGGAAATGCTCTTTATGGAAAAAAAAAGTCTCACATGCTCGAGAAGGAAATGCTCAACCTATAGTTCATTTTTGAAGTGGTAATTATAAGGAAATTTTCATGTGGTTTGCACACCTACATCTCTTGTGAGTGGTCTTGCCAACATCCACAACATAAGAACGACTTAGCATCACTCATAACATGATAAAAGTAAAGTGACTTAAGGTTTTACAAGCTTGATTAATGTATGTGAAAGCTCAAACTAATTATTCAGCAACATACCTATGATGATAATGAAAACTGCACTCCAGCGAGAGCTGTTGGTTTTGTTTTGTTTTTCGAGCCTGGGTCAGAGACGAACGCGTTCGTTTCTGAGACTCGAGAGCTGTTGGCATGCACTGCTAGATGAGCATTGTTTGGACTGCAACAAGAACCTGCAGGCGAATTGAACGCCTATGAGTTCAATTCGTGACTGCTAAATTATGAGTTTATCAATCATTGCATGAACAATATGGGCTTTATATTTGTGTGGAAATTATTAATCATATAATTCAATATTTTCTTGGCGCAGCTAAATCTTGCATATGCGTTTGTCAACTTTACGAATTCCTCAGCGACCCTTCAACTTTACCAGGCCTTCCACAACCGTCAGAAGTGGAACGGTTTTCTCACTAGAAAAGTCTGCCAGATCTTTTCCAAGTAAGTATTGACTTAAATTATGCGCATTTAGCAAAATATAATCACAAGAGCTAGCGTAGGTTTCGCCCCACACACACATGAATCTTCGATCGCATCGCTTTGCTAAAGTATTAACCACGCACATATAATTTTGGACCATTAATCATGCAGGGTCTTCAAGCACTGCAGTCACATTTCCGCAAATCAAATATCGAATGCGACCTGGGGGAATTCTTGCCGATCACTGCACTCACATTTCCGCAAATTGAAAATCAGTAATACCAAGAAAGCCATTGCTGCGAAAAAAAATGTCCAAAGAGGTGCAAGCATGAGCGCTTCGCGAACCAAACGATGGTAGTTTTGGTGCTGGCGATGGCTGGCGTTTAGCTCAGGCGTAGACCCCCCTTATTTTTAAATCTCTCTTCTTCAGTCACCTAACCTGCTACACGAGGCTAGGGCAGCAGTCCCCACCCCGCCTTGGGTGCATGGGGGAACCCTACCCTGCTTAGGGCTTAGGGCACCAGCTCCAATACTGGGGCAGTACAGAGCCCCCAGGGCATCAGAGCTGCACTCATACTGTCATACCAACAATTTTCCCTTTGGCCCCGAGCAATGGATCAGAACAGAGAGGCGCTGATGTGGCAAGACAGGATGCTTGAAGATTTCATGGACACAAAGAAGCAACTGGAGGACTCGAGAGCAAGATAGAGGAACTGGCCCCGAGCAATGGATCAGAACAGAGAGGCGCTGATGTGGCAAGACAGGATGCTTGAAGATTTCATGGACACAAAGAAGCAACTGGAGGACTCGAGAGCAAGATAGAGGAACTGAACCTTCTCTTGCTCTAGAAACGAATAGAAGATCTCTCCAACCAGGCGGTTCCAAAGGTTTCCTCTGCTCCATATTCAGGTAATCCACCTTCCAATACCCCTCAGGTCTGATTCCCCCAAGACATGGTGCAAGCATTGGAAGTGGATTACTCAACCAGGTGCCTTGTAGGTCTTTTGTTTGGCCCTTGTCCCCCTATTGAATTTTTAAGGGGCTAGGTAAGGGATAATTGGGTCAATATTGGGGTAGAAGTTGAGGTCATCCAAGCCCTCCACAACGGGTATTATATTTTCCTCTTCAAGAACTTTGATTTGGCTCTCAAGGTCGTGGGCTCTGGCCAGTGGATGTACATGAACCTCCCTTTTTGTTTTTTTAGATGGTCCAAAGAATTTAACCCTAATAGTCATAAGCCTTTTGCCTGCCTAGTCTGGGTGGAACTACCCAATCTCCCCTTTACTCTACACCCATGGGTTAAAAAGATTGGATCCCCTGTAGGCAAAACTCTTGGACTTAGACCCAAGAATGGCTATAATCTAGCATGGCATCCCCAAATTCTTGTTGAAGTTGACCTGGACAAACCTCTAATTGAAGAAATTAAAATTAACTGTGAAAAATACACCCTTCACGAGAAGGTCCTCTATAAACACCTTCCCAATGCATGCTTCCACTGTGGTGGGTAGGGACATGTTATTAGGAATTGCCCTATCAAGAACCCAAATTTAGGAGTTCCTAGTGCCTCTTCCCCGCCGCAACCCATTGACAGCAACCAAGGCCTTCGACCACTAACCACATAAACCAAGAGCATAACTGCTCTTAGCTCTCATTGGAGGCTCTGTCTTCGGTTAGAAGCCCGCTATAGTGAAGCAACCCAAAAAGTAATCACATTTAGCCATTGATGAAAGGGACAATACATGGAAGCCGGGGAGCCGATCGAAGCCGCAACTATAGTCTAATGAGGAGCTAGCAAAGCACTATATTTATATAGCAGCTAAGGCAAGCCTAAGGGCCTTGGAACAAGGATCCATTCTGAGCAGTCAATCGACGGCCAAGGCGGCAGTCCAAGGCCTTTCCTTAATAGGCATGTTCTCTAATTGCTCTAGCACTAATTTGAAGGAACCCTCCCTCCATCTGGGCTATAGCCTTCACGCGGCACAGAATCCGCTCTGTATGTTTTCGAAATGATACATAGTACTGTTGCGGTGCCCTCTATTACGGCCATAAACTTGCTCTGCTAGTCAAGTGTCCTAAAGGACCCCTTTGAGCGTGGAGTTTTTTCCCGGGAGAACGGCAGATTTGGTCGTTTCCCCGGAAATTTCGTATATAGAAAGAATGTCACTTCTTTTTAATGTCACTTTTCTGTTAAGCTTTGAAAGTGACATTAAAAAGCTAGTCTATTGTTGCTAGGGAGGCTTTCAGTCCCCAAACCTATGGCAGTGCACCGGGGGGGTCCTTGTAGGGGTAGTGCAGTTGGAAGGTAGAGCCCCAGAAAAGGTCCGTCTCCCCAGTGGTGGCAGTGTTACAGGTATCTTGTTTGTAGCTGGGAAGGGAGAGCGCCTTGTCGGTCCCCAAACAAGCAGTGCTACGAGATCGTATTGTTGGTCCCCAAACCAAAGGTAGTGCTACTAGAGGAAACTTAGGTAGTGGAGTGCCTCTTTCGGTGCATTAAAGGAAAGTTAGGTAGTGGAGTGCCTCTTTCGGTGCATTCGAGGGAAAACTCGGCACATGGCCTTACAGCAATGTGCAAGCCCATTCGTCCCTAACATTTGAGCATAGCAAAGCGTAGCGAGTGCGGTAGCGAGAAAACTTCCATCCCCAAAGGAAGGCTACCTCCTTTAGGTTCCACAACGCCTTGAGAAGCGTTACGCGAGGGATCCACAGATTTGGCCTAAAAAGAGAAAATTCCATTTTCTTTACATCTATATACAAAAATTCATTCCATTCATAAAACGTTCTGAAGGTTGCGAAAGTGAGATTTCAGCATTTTTGGAAAATCTTTCCGGCTAAACCTAAACAAAGAGAAGGGAAGAAGGGGGCATTAGAAGAGGTCCCGCCTGCTCCGTGTCGCTCTCCACTTGTGAAAAAGAATTGGTATATCGGTCAAGAACCACTAATAGCAATAAGAACGCATATTCCGTTGACACACAACAAGGAGTATTAATGAAAGAAGTGCATTATCGCAAGAAGTGCATTATCGCATTAATGTAGGCTAAGCCTGCGGTCGTACACGCGATCGCTTCGGCTCCGAAAGGGCGTGGTTTGGGATACTAAAACAAGAAAGTCAACAATTCCAAAAGAGGCAAGATTGCCAAAAAGGAACATTGCCAAAATAGGCAAGTCAACATTACCAAAACAAGCAGGGTGGCAGGGAGGTATACCGTGCCAAAACAGGCAGGGTTTTTTACAAGGGGCGAGGAGAGGTACGGGAGGGGTGTCGGCGAGGTTGAGAAGAAGGTCAAAGACGAGGATATGGACGACCGATTTTGGCACGCACAAGGAAGTTTTTGAGCTTCTTCCCATTACGCCAGCATATCATCGGAAGAGGGAGTCGAGCCATCTTGGGATCTTTCTTGAAGCAGGAGCAGAGTTTAGGGTTTAGGGTAGCCCCGCAGTTTAAGGCCCTTGTCGCGGGGAAAAAGGGGATCTTAAGAACAACGAGGTCCCATGGCGGCCCGAGCGAGAAGAAGCTTGCGGCGGGAGTAAGACACCTTTTTGAAGCACGCCTTTAGGAAGGCGGGAGGGTAGCCGTGAGTGCAAAGGTGGGAGTAGAAGCGTTGTCGGAGGTGAAGGTAGCCTGTGAGGGAGCTCTCACAACATGGATGATGTAATGGCGAAGCTCCCCAATGACGAAGGAGGTTTTTTGATGGAGAGGATGGAAGGAATGCCACGGGAGATAGTAGTTGTTCAGAGGCTTTTGATGGCATTGAGAGTCGAGAATGCCATAATCGGAGAAGAGATCTCCTTTGAAGAACTCGATGTCGAGGATGGTTACCTTGGAGTGGGAGAAGGAGGCATCGATCTTGATATGGCGCGTGAGGGGATGGCCATAAGTTACTACCCATGTGGCGGTTCCCTTGGTTTGAAGCCAAAAGGAATTGTTGAACTCTGGGAAGCTGTTGTGTAGCACAAGCTCCAAGAGAGACGAACAATGAAGGAGACCATGGGGGTGGGGGAGGGGAAGTGAGGGAGGATGGAGGATTTGAGGGCTAGCAAGCCCTTGACGAAGGGGATGTTGGGATAGAGAGAGATGATGTCGAAGGTGAAGAGAAGGCAGTGAGGAGGAAAGGGGGTGGTGGAGAGGAGGTTAATGAGGGTGAGATAATCAGGGAGATGGAAGTGATGGGAGAGGAGGATGGGGAGGAGTTTGTGGTGAAGCCACTTGGAGGCCTGCTCAAAAACATAACCTGTTATAAGAGCAAATGGGGCGGCCAACAAGAGAAGGCTTATGGAATTTTGGGATAATATAGAGAAGCAAACCCGAAAGTCGGAGGGGGGGTGAGGGTGAGGAAGTGAAACTCCTCGAAAGAGAGAAGGGAGAGGGCGGAGAGGCATAAGGATTTCAAGCGATCGTGAAGAAGGGAGAGAGGGACCGCAGGAACGAGATGTAGCTAGAGGGGTCCTCAAGGTGGCGGAGGCATTCTTGGACATACCACGACTTGTCAAGAAGGGTAATGCCAAGGTTTTTGTCCACAGGCTTGATGATGATGAGGTTGTCGTTGAGGCGAGTTGAATGAGAGCCTTTTGGAGATAGGAGTGAAGGGTGGAGAAGGAGAGGGAATCAAGAGATGAGGAGAGGAGGGAGAAGGCATCGAAAATGGATTTGGAAAGGGCGGGAGCGGGAGGGGAGGTGAAGAAAGGGTTGGGAATGTGGAAGGGAGAAGGGGAGGAGTTGGAGTTGAAGAGAAGACGAAGGCGGTAGGAGCGGTCGAGATTGGAGAAGGCGGAGGTGAGGAGGGGAAGGGGAGGAGAAGGAGGAGAGGGGATGAAGTGGAGGCCGAGGCTTAGAAGCTTCTTTTGGGTGAAGGAGAGAGGGAAGGAGGAGAAGTTATGAATGGAGAAGTAAGAGATCCTAGTGTCTACTTGGGAGGGGGTTTTGCGGCCGAAGGAGATGGCTGCGTAGAGTGAGGGATTGAGAAGAGGGAGCCAGAAAAGGTTTCCTTGCCTTGCGGCGGTTTTTGGTAAAACACCCACCATTCCTTGGGAAAGAGCGGCGCTTTAGAGAAGAGGAGGTGGAGCCAGGAGGAGGGGGTGGGGGTTGTGAGTGAGGAGGGGGGGAGAGGGGATTTGAAAAGGGGAGGAGAGGGGGGGGGTAAGGGGGGGTGGGAAGGAGGCCCTTCCTGGAAGGGGGGAGAGAGGGGAGAGAGGGGGAGGGAGGGGGGAAGGGGGGAAGAGAGGAAGAGAGGGGGGGGAAAGGAGGGGTGGGAAGGCAGCCCTTCCCACCCCTCCTTTCCGGGAGGGGGGAAGGGGGGAAGAGAGGAAGAGAGGGGGGGAAAGGAGGGATGGGAAGGCAGCCCTTCCCGGGAGGGGGGAGAGAGGGGAGAGAGGGGGAGGGAGGGGGGAAGGGGGGAGAAGAAGAAGCCGAGGGGGGGTAGCTTGAGGGAGATGTTGAAGGAGAGGTTGGATGAGATGGGAGAGGTCGTCTTTGACGCGGGAGAGCCCCTCCTGAATGAGAGTATTGATTGCTTTCTCCTTGGGGATTTGTTCAACCTCAAGGAGAGCGTCCTCTTGAGCATCTTTGCGGAGGGTGATGGCTTTTTTCTGGACTTGAGATTCCATAGAGGTAGTGACAAGGAAGTGATTGATTTCAAACCGGAAGGCCGCAAGAGAGCTTCTAGACGCCAAGAGTGGATTTTGGCAAGCCACCAAGAAGAGGGAAATGGAGGAGAGGATTTTGCAAAGCTCATCAAGCCAGGTGGCAAAGGTGAGGTGAAATGAGGAGAGCTTCTCGAGGAAGGAGCTAGAGAGGGATTTTTGTGCAGAGAGAAGAGTGGAGGCACAATTAGCCTTATAGGCTTCAGTGAGACGAAAGAGCGCTCCATCAAGGACTCTTTAGGTGTCAAGGTCATTGATGGTGAGCTTGGGAGGCTTGAGCTTGAGATTGTGGGGGGGGGACGAGGCCTTCCAGGATGATGCTCTCGAGCCTTGATTGAACATCAAGGGCTCGAAGATGCTTGGAGTGGAGTTTTTTGAATTCGATGAGGGGATGCAGAGAGGAGGATTTTCAGCTCTTCAGGATGAGGAAAATCTGAGAGGAGAGAGGGGGAGGTTCAAAGAAAGGGTGGGAGGGGCCTTGGGGAGAGGCTCTTGTGGCTCGTCGAGGTGGTTTTCCCTAGCTTCTTCGATCTCATCCTTGGAGAGGTTAAGGCTGAGATCAAAGGAGGGGGCGTCAAAGGAGACGCGGCGAGGTAAGGAGGTTTCGGACCCCACGAATTTAGAGCATAAGGTTGTTAAAAACGGAATCAAGCTCCTCCCGAGAGGTGAAGCAGGAAGGATCCGAGAGAGAGCAAGAGAGGGAAGGTAGAGGGGGGAAAGAGGAGGAAAGGGGTAGGAACGAGAGGGTGCAAGAGGAGGCCAGGAGGATAGGAAAGGCGAAGGAAGCAGAAACATGGGCATGAAGATTCGGAGAGAAAGGGGAGAAAGGAGGGCTGCTGACAGAGGGGAGGGTAGCGGGAGCACTGGTGGTGGCAGGGCCGGCTTGGAAAGAGGGGGATTCGGAGAGGTGAAGGGGGCCTTGCTAGCACACGAGGAGGAGGAGGAGGCGGTGGTGATTGGCGCCATCTCAGAGTCGGTGGGAGAGGCTGCCACCAACACAGAGCCGGTGGCGGCCACACGGTGGGGGTGGCATGCACAGCTCTCAGGACAACCCCAACCGCCATTGCTGCAATAGAAGGGGCGAGGGCGGGGGCGGCCGGGGCACTGGAAGCAAAGAGGGCGGTCGGGGCAAAGGGGGGCCCAGGGCAGGCGGCCGCGGTGGCGAGGGGAGGGGCCATGGTAGCAGCGGTGGAGTGGGGAGCCGTGGCTGCCCCCTCCTCCACGGCACCCCCCTTGGCTGGCTGCCCCTTCTACGCAGGGGGGCTAGTTCTTCTTCTGCACAGCAGAGGGCTGCTTTTCGGCTACAGCGCCGCCGCCGTCGTAGCGCCTCTCTCCGTCACCGTGCTGCAGTGCCCCTTGTCGACGTCATTACTGTCGCTGTCGCCTGCCTCTTCTTTGCCACCACCGCTATCTGCTGCCCGCAGAGCAGCCGCCTCCTCTTCGCCGTCACTGTCGTTGTCTCCTACTGCCGTGGTCGCCCCCTCTGATGCGGCCGCTCCCCTCGCCTCCGTAGCCCGGCGCCACGGCTCCCCTGGGCTCGGCGCCACGGCTCCCCACTCGGCCGCCGCCGCTGCCATGGCCCCGCCCCTTGCCACCGCGACCGCTCGCCTCTGCTCGGGTGACCTCTTTGCTTCCGGTGCCCCGGCCACCCCCCGCCCCCGCCCTCACCCCTTCTGCCGCACCAACAGCGGCTGGGGCCATCAGAGCTGTGCACGCCACCCCCGCCGTGGCTGCTACTGCTGGCTCTGTGTTGGCGACAGCCTCCCCCGTCGGCTTTGAGATGCCGGCAATCACCACCGCCTCTCCTCCTCCTCCTCCTGTGCTGGCAGGCCCCCCTTCACCTCCGGATCCCCCTCTTTCGAGCTCGGCCCTACCACCCTCAGCGCTCCCACTACCCTCCCCCCTGTCGGCAACCTTCCTTTCTCCCCTTTCTCTCCGAATCTTCACGCCCATGTCTCCACTTCCTTCGCCTTTCCTATCCTCTCGGCGTCCTCTTGCACCCTCTCGTTCCCACCCCTTTCCTCCTCTTTCCCCCCTCTCCCGGATCCTTCTTGCTTTAGCTCTCGGGAGGAGCTTGATTCTGTTTTTAACAACCTTATGCTCCAAATTTGTGGGGTCCGAAACCTGGCCACGCACCCCTTACCTCGCCACGTCTCCTTTGACGCCCCCTCCTTTGATCTCGGCCTTAACCTCTCTAAGGATGAGATCAAGGACGCTAGGGAAAACCGCCTCGACGAGCCGCAAGAGCCTCTCCCCGAGGCCCCTCCCACCCTTGCTTTGAACCCCCCCACCCCCTCTCTCCTCTCAGATTTTCCTCATCCTGAAGAGCTAAAAATCCTCCTCTCCGCATCCGTCGCCGAATTCAAAAAACTCCACTCCAAGCATCTTCAAGCCCTTGATGTTCAATCAAGGCTCGAGAGCATCATCTTGGAAGGCCTCGTCTCCCCAACAATCTCGAGCTCAAGCCTCCCAAGCTCACCATCAGTGACCCTGATGCCCATAGAGTCCTTGATGGAGAGCTCTTTCGTCTCACTGAAGCCTATAAGGCTAATTGTGCCTCCGCTCTTCTCTCTGCATAAAAATCCCTCTCTAGCTCCTTCCTCGAGAAGCTCTCCTCCTTTCACCTCACCTTTGCCGACCGGCCTGATGAGCTTTGCACAATCCTCTCCTTTCACCTCACCTTTGCCTGCAATCAGTTTAGGGGTTTAGGTTTTACGGTTTTTAGGGTTTAGGGTTTAGAGGGTCTAGGGTTTAGGGTCTAGGGTCTAGGGTTAAGGGTTCAAGTTTAGGGTTTAGGGTTTAGGGTTTAGGAGTTTTTTCAGGTGTGCGGTTGTGGAGTGATAAAGGGTTTAGGGTTTAGAGCTTAGGGCTTAGGGTTTAGGGTTTTTTCAGGTGTGCGGTTGTGGAGTGATAAAGATAAATAAGAGGTAGCTGCGGTAGCTAAAAGTAGCTGCGGCAGCAAAAAATCAATTTTCTGGGAGCCGGTTACGTGATAGTGAAGTGATGTCAAGTGGAGTGTATGTAAGATATGGTGTTGAGGTGTGAATAGTATGAACTTAAGATGGCCACGCACTATGACCAAAAAGTCCAAAATCCCACCTCACAAGGACAATAGCTAGCCGAAAAATACGACCAGTTGCCCACGCAAACTAAAGGCTAAGATGTGGGGACAACAACTTGCCGCAAAAGAACGACTAGTTGCCCACCAAACCAAAGGCTAAGACGTGGGGACAACAACTTGCCGCAA
This sequence comes from Cibotium barometz, assembly GCF_041138505.1. Classification (NCBI taxonomy): domain Eukaryota; kingdom Viridiplantae; phylum Streptophyta; class Polypodiopsida; order Cyatheales; family Cibotiaceae; genus Cibotium; species Cibotium barometz. The sequence goes on along the minus strand of NC_141096.1, from coordinate 305,464 downwards.
AAGAACGACTAGTTGCCCTCAAAAATAAAGGTAAGAGGAAGGGAAGGTGCATTAATCGAAATGACACTTAGCATGCCACGCAATATGACATTATGCCAGGTCGAAGGAGCATACTCAGCAGAAAGACACTAAACCAGCCAAATTAATAACCAAGTGCCTCTTGCTAAGCACCAAAACAATGGCCTTACTCACACACACAAGAAAGACACTTTACTAGCCCAAAAAAGGACTAAGTGCCTAACATACATAAAAACACAAGATAAAATTTGATTTAAGAGACAAAAAGGACTTTAAAAAGTCGATTTCTTGTATTAACTTGAGGGTGTAGTTCCAAACTAGTTTCGCTCTAGAGTGAGCTTTTCAGTGGAACACCCAAGTCTGAGAGTGCAAGAATGAGAGCTCTCCCTTATGTAGAGAGGGAAGGGCTAGCTTTTGCCTCTTTGCATGTGGGATAATTCAGCCTTTTGCTGTGAAAAAGCAAGCTTAGGACATGAAGAACCCAATGCAACAAACGGCGCTCGGATCGGATAAGTAGAGCTCTCTAAACAAGTAAAAGAAGCTCAATAGCATCTCATGCAAGCTAGGGGTTTTGAACTCATGACCCCTTTCATTAGAGTCACAAGCCTTAACCATTAGGCTAAAGTGGACATGTTGACTCTACATGCAAAAATAAGTTACATAAGACTAGAGAGATGCATAAAATAGGTGGAGGGTTTTCCCGATATAGCAGAACCAAAATGGGAGGTGTAATATGCTGTTAAGCCGATGCTCCCAAAGGTTGCTTTACATGGTGGGTCCACGCTAAAAATAGTACTTACTAAAAATAGTAATTACTAAAAATAGAAAGTTACAAATTAGAGGTTCGAAACCTTGATCTGACAAGATAGGAGCGCAGATTCCTTGGATTTCTCGAGCAAATCATAGGTCTAGGTATATGCTTCAGCTCGGGATTTTGTTAGCAAAGCCGAAAAAGTTTAGGGTTTAGGGAGGTCCCCAAGTTTAAAGCTTTGGTGTACTTGGAGTAGTCAAGCTTAAGAACTAGGGGGATCCGCTTACTCGAAGAGGTTTCTCGATTGGAAGCCTTTAGAAGTAGAGATGTTCGCATATTGTACTTGATCTTGCTGAAAGTTTTTCGAAGGAGAGAATCCGGATATCCTCTACCTCAAAGTCGTTGGAAAAACAAAAGCTTTAGCTTGATGTAGCTTTGAAGCGTGCTTTCCCTGATGACATAACGCTTAAGTTCTCCAATGATGAAGGCTTCCTTTTGATGACTAGGGTGCCAGGAAGAGAAAGGGAGGTATTGATACCTGTTCAGCTCTTTCTGAAAACAACTAGTAGAAAGCTTTCCTGTGGTTTGAAAATTAGTACCTTTGAAGAGGTGAATGTCCAAAAAATCCACAGATGAATTGGAGATGACATGTGTTATCTTGATATGCTCCTGAAGATCCATTGCATAGTTGCTAAGATGTTGAAGCAAAGTGGTGTGAGACCGGTTTAGGGTTTAGGGTTTAGGGTTTAGGGGTTTTTCTCAGGTGTGCGGTTGTGGAGTGATAAAGATAAATAACCGGTAGCTGCGGCAGCTAGAAGTAGCTGCGGCGGCAGCAAAAAAAAAAAATTTCGGGGGCCGGTTTCGTGATAGTGAAGTGATGTCAAGTGGAGTGTATGTAAGATATGGTGTTGAGGTGTGAATAGTATGAACTTAAGATGGCCACGCACTATGACCAAAAAGTCCAAAATCCCACCTCACGAGGACAACAGCTAGCCAAAAAATACGACCAGTTGCCCACGCAAACTAAAGGCTAAGATGTAGGGACAACAACTTGCCGCAAAAGAAATGACTAGTTGCCCACCAAACCAAAGGCTAAGACGTGGGGACAACAACTTGCCGCAAAAGAACGACTAGTTGTCCTCAAAAATAAAGGTAAGGAGAAGGGAAGGTGCATCAATCGAAATGACACTTAGCATGCCACGCAATATGACATAATGCCAGATCAAAGGAGCATACTCAGCAGAAAGACACTAAACCAGCCAAATTAATGACCAAGTGCCTCTTGCTAAGCACCAAAATAATGGCCTTACTCACACACACAAGAAAGACACTTTACTAGCCCAAAAAAAAAGGACTAAGTGCCTCACATACACAAAACACAAGAGAAAATTTGATTTAAGAGACAAAAAAGACTTAACAAAGTCGATTTCTTGTATTAACTTGAGGGTGTAGTTCCAAACTAGTTTCGCTCTAGAGTGAGCTCTTCAGTGGAACACCCAAGTTTGAGATTACAAGAATGAGAGCTCTCCCTTATGTAGAGAGGGGAGGGCTAGCTTTTGCCTCTTTGCATGTGGGATAATTCAGCCTTTTGTTGTGAAAAAACAAGCTTAGGACATGAAGAACCCAACGCAAACAAACGGCGCTCGAATAATCGGATAAGTAGAGCTCTCTAAACAAGTAAAAGAAGCTCAATAGCATCTCATGCAAGCTATGGGTTTTGAACTCATGACCTCTTTCATTAGAGTCACAAGCCTTAACCATTAAGCTAGAGTGGACATGTTGACTCTACATGCAAAAATAAGTTACATAAGGTAACTAGAAGACTAGAGAGATGCATAAAATAGGTGGAGGGTTTTCCCGATAGAGCAGAACCAAGCATGGGAGGTCTCATATGCTGTTAAGCCGATGCTGTTAAGCCAATGCTCCCAAGGGTTGCTTTACAAAGGTGGATCCACGCTAAAAATAGTACTTACTAAAAATAGAAAGTTACAAATTAGAGGTTCGAAACCTTGATCTAACAAGATAGGAGCGCAGATTCCTTGGATTTCTCCAGCAAATCATAGGTCTAGGTATATGCTTCAGCTCGGGATTTTGTTGGCAAAGCCGAAAAAGTTTAGGGTTTAGGGAGGCCCCCAAGTTTAAAGCTTTGGTGTACTTGGAGTAGTCAAGCTTAAGAACTAGGGGGATCCGCTTACTCGAAGAGGTTTCTTGATTGGAAGCCTTTAGAAGTAGAGATGTTCGCATATTGTACTTGATCTTGCTGAAAGTTTTCCGAAGGAGAGAATCCGGATATCCTCTACCTCGAAGTCGTTGGAAAAACAAAAGCTTTAGCTTGATGTAGCTTTGAAGCGTGCTTTCCCTGATGACATAACGCTTAAGTTCTCCAATGATGAAGGCTTCCTTTTGATGACTAGGGTGCCAGGAAGAGAAAGGGAGGTATTGATACCTATTCAGCTCTTTCTGAAAACAACTAGTAGAAAGCTTTCCTGTGGTTTGAAAATTAGTACCTTTGAAGAGGTGAATGTCCAAAAAATCCACAGATGAATTGGAGATGACATGTGTTATCTTGATATGCTCCTGAAGATCTATTGCATAATTGCTAAGATATTGAAGCAAAGTGGTGTGAGACCCATGCCAAAAACCTAAAGCGTCATCAATGTATCTTTTGTAGTAGAGTAGCTCTGGTGTGGGATGTACCTGTTCTTGAAGGTTTTCTAAATAACATAGAAAAAGGCAGGCATAGACAACAGCAAAATTACTGCCCGTAGCAGTGCCTCTGATTTGATGCCAAAAAGTGCCATTAAACTCAAGATAGTGGTTCTTGAGAACAAGAGAGGCAATTGTCATGATGAGGTTGAGCTCTACATGGTTGAAGTCACCCTGTATCATCATCTTGAGGGCATGCAGTCCTTCATTGGTGGGAATACTGGGGTACAGAGATTCCACATCAAATGTGAAGAGGATAATTTCTTGTGGTAGATGAAGCTCAGATAACTCTTTAATCAGAGTGAGGAAGTCTTTTAGATGTTGCTTTTGTTGGAAGAGAATGGGGAAAAGCTTATGATGAAGCCATATAGACGCATTCTCAAAAACAAAGCCATTGTAAGAGCAGATTGGCCTTCCGACCACTGTAGGTTTGTGGATTTTGGGCAAGGAATAAAGAGAGCAAACTCTGAACCCTTGCTCTGGCTTCTGCAAAATAAACTTTGCTTCATCCCTTGAGAGCACACTAGACTTTTGACAAATGCAGGCAAGCCTATCAAACAGTTCAATCAATGGAGCTTGGGTGACTGGGAGATAGACCTGTTGATCTAGAAGTTGCCGATCACCTTCATTAACACTAGTTTGGTACCAAAACAGGACACTTGAGTGTCCTTTTTTGGGGGTTACGAAAAAAATCAAACTCCTAATGTAGGCTTTAAAAACCAAAATGCTTCATTGGGCATGTAGAACATAACCCTATGCTTATGTAAAAAATGCTAAACATATAAAATGCCTTTTCATTTGGAAGTACATAAGCAACAAAGTAGCATATGTCTTGAAAAAGAATATTTTTCAGGATTTTTCCAAATATGCAAGCATCATTCTCTCAAAAAAAAATCCAATGATATCAATAGCATTTTTCCCAAGATATTTTGATAGCATACATCAGGCCAAGGAGGTAGAAGTTCACCAAAAAAATCATTTTCCTTTCCTAGAATTTTTTTCCAAAAAGTTGCATAAAATCAGCAAAAGTAACGCGTATTATGAAAACTCAATCACGCTACTAAAAAATAATGTAGCCCTATCAATGAGAATATTGATTATTGGTTTTCATGCTTGAGATGAGATAAATAAGCCATAATTTGATGTGTATGACACTAACTTAGCCTCCACTTAAGTAGGTTCTTATCGCCTAGTTCTAAAAAAATTATAAAAAATAAAAATGTAAAATTTGATCATCTTTTATCAAACACTAATCATAACTATGCTTGCACAAGTAGTCTACACCTATAGTTACAACAAATAATGCACTTACACAGTTTTTCCCTTTGATGAAAATCAAACTTAGGCTCATAATTAGACATTTTATGTATTACCATGTATGAGAAGAGGCCCAAAAAGTGGCTCTAAAGTTTTGGAAAATTCAAAACAAAGTAGTATTTACCCTATATAACATGGGTGCACCTCAAGTTTTACATTATTAGCTTGCATATGGAAGGAAAAAAATTCATGCTCCACTTGTATAAAAAACGTCATTTCAATATTAGCGAGTCAAAAATTTATCCAATAATTGTCGTTTGATGATTCCAAGATTTAGTTTACATCATGGGCTTTCCATCAAGCCAAGTTTCATGATCAAACTATGTCCCTTCTAAAAGTTATGTCCAAATTACTACTATTTTGAAAACAGCAAAAATCATACGTTTTATCAGCATGTGTCTAAGAAAATTAAAATATTACCTTGCAAAAGCTAAGAAAAGTGCAATTTAAAAAATCTCAAGTATTTTTTGGGTCTTGAGGAACATCTGTGGATGTTAAGCATTTCAAAACTCTTAATAGATTGCCCACAAAAATTCATGAAAAATGCTAACTTTTCAGGACACTTTAGTGTCCTCAGGACACTTTAGTGTCCAATTACAGAACTAGTGTTAAGATACCATGATTTATCAAGAATTACCAAACCAAGGTTTTTATCTGCTGGCTTGATAATGATGTTATGGTTCTTTATCAATCTGTTAAGGGCTCTTTTCAAATGAAGCGGAAGCGTGTTCTGAGGAAGTCGCTCACATGAAGAGATTGAATTTTGAAGTATGACTCTTCCAGTGTTGATGATGTCTTCCAGAGGCTGATAAACTTTAGAAGGATTTCAATTCGGGTTTGCAACTCGAAAAAGGAGGAAGAGGTCTATCTGGTGCATTTCTGAAAAACCATCGAAGACGAAGTTGTCTTGCAAAATTATCAGTGTCTTTGGTTAGATGTGTTGAATCCGGAAACTTTGACGGAGGAATATATCCCAAACCAAGTCCTAGAAGCTTTTTCTCGCTAAATGAAAGCTTGTACTGAGAGAGATTGTGGATGGCAGTGTTTGAAACACGTTGATCCACCTCAGTTGGGGTCTTTCTAGAGAAAAGCAATAGAGCATAGCGCTCGGGATCTTGGAGAGGGAGCCAGAAGAGGTGCCTTAACGCCGGGGATTTCGAGACCGAGATCGGCTCGGTGGAGCAGATCTGCTTCGTGAATTTTGCCGATTTTGTTTCTGTCCCGAACCAGATTTCTGGGTATTGCGGCCTTGTCGAGAAGAGGAAGGCTGTGCAGAGGAGGGGGTGGAAGTCTTCTTCCTTTGAGGTTGATTTCCACCCCCTTGCCGGTTTCCCCGCTGGTTTTTTGGCTGGGTAGACTTGCCTTTATTTGGCTTGTTTCCCTTGGTGGTTGTTTTGCCGGTCTTTCTGTTGATTGCCTTTTTTAGAAGCTTGGTTGCTTCTAGCTTTCTTCTTGTTGTTATTCTGGCTATTGTTCTGGCTTTTCTTTTGTTGATTATCTTTCCGTTTTTTGTTTGTCCCACCTATGTCATTTGCTAGACTTTTCTTTAGCTTGTTGATCTGTGCTTGAACTTGCTTCTGAACTTGCTCTTTGACTAGCTTGGCTATAGAGGGTTCAGTAGGAAGAGATTCTGCATCTCCCATGGCTTGATCCTGTGCAGCTTTCCTCTTGGTGAAAGCAGCTTGCTTGATCTTAGAGTTAAGGAGATGAGAGACCCTGAAATTATTTATGGCAGTTTTGAAATCCTTGACCAGCTTGTTCTTCCAAGTCTTCATGGTGTTTTCCCATAAAGCGTGTGGGCTGTCCATGAGTTCTAAAGCAGCCATGAGGTTCAGGATTTCCTGGAGACTGGCTTCAAAAGTGGAGGCATAAGCATCCAGCTTCTTTTCTTGATTCTCTACCAGCTTTGCCTGGGCTTCAATGAGGACTTCCAAGCAGCTGCTCCTGTAATTTTTACAAAGATCTTGTAGAGTTTGATTGAGAAAGGCCTGTCCTTGTTCATCTTGCACAATAAGGCGGGGTGGTTTGAGTCGAAGACTGTTAGGTACGGTGCCTTCTTCTCTTTGCTCTCTAAGCTTTTTGAGGTAAGTTTGACTTTTCTCAAAAGCTAAAAACATCTTCTTGTACTCCTCGATAGACTTCTTCAAGAAATCTTTAAGGTGAGAAGGTTGAGCGATGGGAAGAGTAGGTAGAGCAAAAAGGTGATCATAGGATGATGATGAAGCACCAAGTGTAAATCTGTATTGGTTTTGTGCATTAGCAGTATCTATGGAATCATCCATTCTTCGCTTAGCACGTTCTCTTTCTCCACTAGCAAATTGAAACGCTCCCTGGCTGGTAGAAGGGTTGTCTTGACCTTCGTTTGCTGCCTCTGGGATACTGTTCAAAAGCACCATGAAAGCAAAGTTTTAGGGTTTAGGGTTTAGGGTTCAGGCTTCACGGTTCAGGGTTCAGGGTTCAGGGTTCAGGGTTCAGGGTTCAGGGTTCAGGGTTTAGGGTTTCGGGTTTGGGGTTTCGGGTTTCGGGTTTCGGGTTTCGGGTTTCGGGTTTCGGGTTTGGGGTTTGGGGTTTAGGGTTTAGGGTTTAGGGTTTGGGGTTTGGGGTTTGGGGTTTGGGGTTTGGGGTTTGGGGTTTGGGATTTGGGGTTTAGGGTTTAGGGTTTAGGGTTTAGGGTTGGCTTAATCTTTGAGACAAGCATATGACTACTGGCAGGATCAACCAGGTAGCTATCCTCGGTAACACAAGCGGCACGAAGGCCGCGTGCTCCGACTCCGTACGCTCGGTGCACGGCCACGGGGCAGAGCGCTCCTTCTTAGGCACCCGAACGAAAAGGGACCGGGGAGGAGGGACGCACCGGTTACGGGCAACGGCACGACTTCGCGCACGTGCAAGACGGTCGAGCACCGGCTGCGGGCCAACGTGCGGGGGCGCGCGCGACGCAACGGCTCGTGCAAAGGCGCGTGACGCCGCACGGAGGCACCCAGGCCGCCAACGCTCGACAGAACGGCACAAAGCGAGACGCCACACGGAAGCACGACGTTGACGCGGCCCCCTTTGTCGAATGTAAAAAACGAACGCGGGGAGAGGGGTGGGTCGGGGCATGGGGAGTGGCTCCTTCTTCCCGCGAGCGTGACGCCACCGGCCCGACGAGCCCGGGGGTCACGACGCTTCCAACGTCGTCCACGTCGTCTTGCATGGAACATTCCGAGACCGAGCCGAGGCGAGGGGCGGAGGCGACGGCCGAAGCGGTCCCAACGTCTCACCCCGAGCACGGCCCCGTCGAGGGCGACGAGCCGCCACGCCGGGAGATCATCCCGTCGAGTCGGCCATCGCCCGTTTCTCGTCTTGGCACACCGAGTTCATGACCTTCTGTATTGGTACAAGCCGCACACTTACGCACGACGGGCGATGCCCCGTTTACCTTGACCGCGTCGCGTCCCGAACGGGAACTCACCGGCAACGGGGCACCGGCCCGAGACACGACTCTCCGCCTCTCATCGCATACTAGGCACCGACGGCCACCCCGGCACGCCGAGTCCCGTGAGACCCATGCGGCCGAAGGCAAGCCAAGCCGTTCGACGGAAGGTGGGTAGACACTCGCCGAAGGGGGGAGAAACGTCCCGCGTCTTCGAGGGGGGTGCGGGGACCAAACGCCTCACCTCACCCTTCCCTCGCTCCGCGGTCCGCCCCGTTCCCGTCTCAAGCAAGCACCACCACCCATATAGAGGCAAACTTTTCGGCGCGGGCTAGCACACCCCGAGAGCACCACACCCCTCCGGATAGAAATCCCAAGGGGGGGGGGGGCGGGGCGTGACGGCACGGGGGGGAGGGGGGCTGCGGGGGGGGTGACGGCCGGGGGGGGGGGCTCGGGGGCGTGACGGCACGGCCCCGGAGGGGAGGGCTGCGGGGCGTCACGGCACGGCACCACGCGGCGGGGGGGGCTGCGGGGGCGTCACGGCACGGCACCGGCGGGGGGGGGCTGCGAGGGCTGCGGGGCGTCACGGCACGGCACCGGCGGGGGGGCTGCGGGGGCTGGGGCCGGGGCGCGTCACCGCACGGCACCGGGGGGGCCGGGGCGCGTCACCGCACGGCACCGGGGGGGCCGGGGCGGGTCACGGCACGGCCCCGGGGGGGGCTTCGGGGCGTCACGGCACCGCGCCGGGGGGGCTGTGGGGGCGTCACGGCACGGCCCCGGGGGCGTCACGTCACGGCACCAGGGGGGCTGCGGGGGCGTCACGGCAGGCACGGCCCCGGGGGCCGTCACGGCACGGCCCCGGGGGGCTGCAGGGGCGTCACGGCACGGCACGGCCAGGGGGGCTGCGGGGGCGTCACGGCACGGCACGGCACCGGGGGGCTGCGGGGGCGTCACGGCACGGCCCCGGGGGGCGTCATGGCACGGCACCAGGGGGCTGCGGGGGCGTCACGGCACGGCCCCGGGGGGGCGTCACGGCACGGCACCGGGGGGGCTGCGGCGAGGGCATCACGGCACGGCCCCGGGGGGCGTCGTCGTCACGGCACGGCACCGGGGCGGGGCGTCACGGCACGGCACCGGGGCGGGGCGTCACGGCACGACCCCGGGGGGCGTCACGGCACGGCACCGGGGGTGCGGGGGCGTCATGGCACGGCACCGGGGGGCGTCATGGCACGGCCCCGGGGGGCGTCACGGCACGGCCCCGGGCGGCGTCACGGCACGGCACCGGCGGGGGGGGCTGCGGGGCATCACGGCACGGCCCCGGGGGGGCGTCACGGCACGGCACCGGGGGGGGCTGCGGGGGCGTCACGGCACGGCACCGGGGGGGCTACGGGGGCGTCACGGCACGACCCCGGGGGGCGTCACGGCACAGCACCAGGGGGGCTGCGGGGGCGTCACGGCACGGCACCGGGGGGGGTCACGGCACGGCACCGGGGGGGCTGCGGGGGCGTCACGGCACGGCACCGGGGGGGCTGCGGGGGCGTCAGGGCACGGCACCGGGGGGCGTCACGGCACGGCACCGGGGGGCTGCGGGGGCTTCACGGCACGGCCCCGGGGGCATCACGGCACGGCATCGGGGGGGCCGGGGGGCGTCACGGCACGGCCCCGGGGGGGCCGGGGGGCGTCACGGCACGGCCCCGGGGGACGTCACGGCATGGCATCCGGGGGCTGCGGGGGCGTCACGGCACGGCACCGGGGGGGCTGCGGGGGCGTCACGGCACGGCCCCGGGGGGCGTCACGGCACGGCACCGGGGGCGCCGGGGGGCGTCATGGCACGGCCCCGGGGGTCGTCACGGCACGGCACCGGGGGGCCGGGGGGCGTCACGGCACGGCCCCGGGGGGCTGCGGGGGGCGTCACGGCACGGCCCCAGGGGGCGTCACGGCACGGCACGGCCCCGGGGGGCGTCACGGCACGGCACCGAGGGGGGCTGCGGGGCGTCACGGCACGGCCCCGGGGGGGCGTCACGGCACGGCACCGGGGGGGCTGCGGGGGCGTCACGGCACGGCCCCAGGGGGGCCGGGGGGCGTCACGGCACGGCCCTGGGGGGCGTCACGGCACGGCACGGCATCGGGGGGGCTGCAGCGGGGGCGTCACGGCACGGCCCCGGGGGCCGTCTCACGGCACGGCACCGGGGGGGCTACGGGGGCGTCACGGCACGGCCCCGGGGGGGCCGGGGGGCATCACAGCACGGCACCGGGGGGGCTGCGGGGGCGTCACGGCACGGCACCGGAGGGGCGTCACGGCACGGCACCAGGGGGCTGCGGGGGCGTCACGGGACGGCCCCGGGGGACGTCACGGCACGGCACCGGGGGGGCCGGGGGGCGTCACGGCACGGCACCGGGGGGCGTCACGGTACGGCACCGGGGGGGCTGTGGGGGCGTCACGGCACGGCACCGCGAGGGGCGTCACGGCACGGCACCGGGGGGCTGCGGGGGCGTCACGGCACGGCGCCGGGGGGCGTCACGACACGGCACCGGGGGGGCTGCGGGGGCGTCACGGCACGGCCCCGGGGGCGTCACGGCACGGCACCGGGGGGGCTGCGGGGCGTCACGGCACGGCCCCGGGGGGCTGCGGGGGCGTCACGACACGGCCCCGGGGGGCGTCACGGCACGGCGCCGGGGGGGCTGCGGGGGCGTCATGGCACGGCCCCGCGGGGGCGTCACAGCACGGCACCGGGGGGGCTGCGCGGGGGCGCCACGGCACGGCACCGGGGGGGCTGCAGGGACGTCACGGCACGGCACGGGGGGGCCAGGGGGCATCACGGCACGGCACCGGCGGGGGGGCTGCGGGGGCGTCACGGCACGGCACCGCGAGGGGGCTGCAGGGGCGTCACGGCATGGCACCGGGGGGGCTGCGCGGGGGCATCACGGCACGGCCCCGGGGGGCGTCACAGCACGGCACCGGCGGGGGGGCTGCGGGGGCGTCACGGCACGGCACCGGGGGGCGTCACGGCACGGCACCGAGGGGGCTGCGGCGGGGGCGTCACGGCACGGCCCCGGGGGGGGCGGGGGGCGTCACGGCACGACACCGGCGGGGGCGTCACGGCACGGCCCCGAGGGGCCTCACGGCACGGCACCGAGGGGGCTGCGGGGGCGTCCTCACGGCACGGCCCGGGGGGGCTGCGGGGGCGTCACGGCACGGCCCCGGGGGGCGTCACGGCACGGCACCGGGGGGGCTGGGGCATCACGGCACGGGCCCGGGGGGGCCGGGGGGCGTCACGGCACGTCACCGGCGGGGGGCGGCGGGGGCGTGACGGCACGGCCCCGGGGGCGTCACGGCACGGCACCGGGGGGCTGCGGGGGCGTCACGGCACGGCCCCGAGGGGCATCACGGCACGGCACCGGGGGGGCCGGGGGCCGGGGGGCGTCACGGCACGGCCCGAGGGGCTGTAGGGGCGTCACGGCACGGCCCCGCCGGGGGGGGCGGGGGGCGTCACAGCACGGCCTTGGGGGGGCTGCGGGGGGGTCACGGCACGGCCCCGGGGGGCGTCACGGCATGGCACCGGGGGGCTGCGGGGGCGTCACGGCACGGCACCGGGGGGCTGCGGGGGCGTCACGGCACGGCCCCCGGGGGGGCCGGTGGGCGTCACGGCACGCTACAGGGGCGTCACGGCACGGCACCGGGGGGGCCAGGGGGGGCGTCATGGCACGGCCCCGGGTCACGGCACGGCACCGCGGGGGGGCCGGGGGGGGTCACGGCACGGCCCCGGGGGACATCACGGCACGGCACCGGGGGGGCTACGGGGACGTCACGGCACGGCCCCGGGGGGGCCGGGGGGCGTCACGGCACGGCCCCGCGAGGGGCGTCACGGCACGGCACCGGGGGGGCTGATGGGAGAATTAGGGTTAGGTTAATGTGGGAAACATACACAGAGAAGCAAGGGAGAGAGAGAGAGAGAGAGAGAGAGAGAGAGTTGTGGGGATAAGTCAACTCATGAGGCATGAGTGTGTGACTCCCCTATCACACATGTATATTGCACTAGTACACATAGTGCACTTAGTACATTAAAAGTACTAAGTGTACTATGTACTATAACTTATGGGCTTGTACACACTATAAGGGTGGGCATAACGCCTTTACCCCAACAACCTCCCACTTAAAGGCAAAGTGCCCTTAAGTAAAGGAAAAGAAAAAATCAGCATGTACATGATAATATACAAGGCCATATCAAGGCTGAAACTGGCCTCATCCAATGCCCATCAAGTGTCTGCAATGAGCAAACCGCTCCGGAGGCAAACTCTTTTTCAACAGATCAGCCGGGTTGTCATCCGTATGAATCTTAACAAGCTGAATTTGCTTGTTCTCTATCACCTCTCTGATGAAGTGATACTTCACATCCACATGCTTCGTCTTTGCATGAAAGACAGGGTTCTTTGCCAACTGGATGGCACTCTGACTGTCACAATGCAACAATGGAATATCCCCTGTATAACCCAAATCAACCACTAACCGAGATAGCCATAATGCCTCCTTGCAAGCCTCTGTGGCTGCAATATACTCGGCCTCTGTAGTAGATAAGGCTGTGCACTTCTGCATCCTGGATATCCATGAGCACGGCCCCGTCGAGGGCGACGAGCCGCCCCGCCGGGAGATCATCCCGTCGAGTCGGCCATCGCCCGTTTCTCGTCTTGGCACACCGAGTTCATGACCTTCTGTATTGGTACAAGCCGCACACTTACGCACGACGGGCGATGCCGCCGTTTACCTTGACCGCGTCGCGTCCCGAACGGGAACTCACCGGCAACGGGGCACCGGCCCGAGACACGACTCTCCGCCTCTCATCGCATAGTAGGCACCGACGGCCACCCCGGCACGCCGAGTCCCGTGAGACCCATGCGGCCGAAGGCAAGCCAAGCCGTTCGACGGAAGGTGGGTAGACACTCGCCGAAGGGGGGAGAAACGTCCCGCGTCTTCGAGGGGGGTGCGGGGACCAAACGCCTCACCTCACCCTTCCCTCGCTCCGCGGTCCGCCCCGTTCCCGTCTCAAGCAAGCACCACCACCCATATAGAGGCAAACTTTTCGGCGCGGGCTAGCACACCCCGAGAGCACCACACCCCTCCGGATAGAAATCCCAAGGGGGGGGGGCGGGGCGTGACGGCACGGGGGGGAGGGGGGCTGCGGGGGGGGTGACGGCCGGGGGGGGGGGCTCGGGGGCGTGACGGCACGGCCCCGGAGGGGAGGGCTGCGGGGCGTCACGGCACGGCACCACGCGGCGGGGGGGGCTGCGGGGGCGTCACGGCACGGCACCGGCGGGGGGGGCTGCGAGGGCTGCGGGGCGTCACGGCACGGCACCGACGGGGGGGCTGCGGGGGCTGGGGCCGGGGCGCGTCACCGCACGGCACCGGGGGGGCCGGGGCGCGTCACGGCACGGCCCCGGGGGGGGCTGCGGGGAGTCACGGCACCGCGCCGGGGGGGCTGTGGGGGCGTCACGGCACGGCCCCGGGGGCGTCACGTCACGGCACCAGGGGGGCTGCGGGGGCGTCACGGCAGGCACGGCCCCGGGGGGCGTCACGGCACGGCCCCGGGGGGCTGCAGGGGCGTCACGGCACGGCACGGCCAGGGGGGCTGCGGGGGCGTCACGGCACGGCACGGCACCGGGGGGCGTCATGGCACGGCACCAGGGGGCTGCGGGGGCGTCACGGCACGGCACCGGGGGGGCTGCGGCGAGGGCATCACGGCACGGCCCCGGGGGGCGTCGTCGTCACGGCACGGCACCGGGGCGGGGCGTCACGGCACGGCACCGGGGCGGGGCATCACGGCACGACCCCGGGGGGCGTCACGGCACGGCACCGGGGGTGCGGGGGCGTCATGGCACTGCACCGGGGGGCGTCATGGCACAGCCCCGGGGGGCGTCACGGCACGGCCCCGGGCGGCGTCACGGCACGGCACCGGCGGGGGGGGCTGCGGGGCATCACGGCACGGCCCCGGGGGGGCGTCACGGCACGGCACCGGGGGGGGGGGCTGCGGGGGCGTCACGGCACGGCACCGGGGGGGCTACGGGGGCGTCACGGCACGACCCCGGGGGGCGTCACGGCACAGCACCAGGGGGGCTGCGGGGGCGTCACGGCACGGCACCGAGGGGCGTCACGGCACGGCACCGGGGGGGCTGCGGGGGCGTCACGGCACGGCACCGGGGGGGCTGCGGGGGCGTCAGGGCACGGCCCCGGGGGGCGTCACGGCACGGCACCGGGGGGCTGCGGGGGCTTCACGGCACGGCCCCGGCGGCATCACGGCACGGCATCGGGGGGGCCGGGGGGCGTCACGGCACGGCCGCGGGGGGGCCGGGGGGCGTCACGGCACGGCCCCGGGGGACGTCACGGCATGGCATCCGGGGGCTGCGGGGGCGTCACGGCACGGCACCGGGGGGGCTGCGGGGGCGTCACGGCACGGCCCCGGGGGGCGTCACGGCACGGCACCGGGGGCGCCGGGGGGCGTCATGGCACGGCCCCGGGGGGCATCACGGCACGGCACCGGGGGGCCGGGGGGCGTCACGCCACGGCCCCGGGGGGCTGCGAGGGGCGTCACGGCACGGCCCCAGGGGGCGTCACGGCACGGCACGGCCCCGGGGGGCGTCACGGCACGGCACCGAGGGGGGCTGCGGGGCGTCACGGCACGGCCCCGGGGGGGCGTCACGGCACGGCACCGGGGGGGCTGCGGGGGCGTCACGGCACGGCCCCAGGGGGGCCGGCGGGCGTCACGGCACGGCCCTGGGGGGCGTCACGGCACGGCACCGGGGGGGGTGCAGCGGCGGCGTCACGGCACGGCCCCGGGGGGGCTGCGGGGGCGTCACGGCACGGCCCCGGGGGCCGTCTCACGGCACGGCACCGGGGGGGCTACGGGGGCGTCACGGCACGGCCCCGGGGGGGCCGGGGGGCATCACGGCACGGCACCGGGGGGGCTGCGGGGGCGTCACGGCACGGCACCGGAGGGGCGTCACGGCACGGCACCGGGGGGCGTCACGGCACGGCACCGGGGGGCTGCGGGGGCGTCACGGGACGGCCCCGGGGGACGTCACGGCACGGCACCGGGGGGGCCGGGGGGCGTCACGGCACGGCCCCGGGGAGCGTCACGGTACGGCACCGGGGGGGCTGTGGGGGCGTCACGGCACGGCACCGCGAGGGGCGTCACGGCACGGCACCGGGGGGCTGCGGGGGCGTCACGGCACGGCCCCGGGGGGCGTCACGACACGGCACCGGGGGGGCTGCGGGGGCGTCACGGCACGGCCCCGGGGGGCGTCACGACACGGCACCGGGGGGGCTGCGAGGCGTCACGGCACGGCACCGGGGGGCTGCGGGGGCGTCACAACACGGCCCCGGGGGGCGTCAGGGCACGGCGCCGGGGGGGCTGCGGGGGCGTCATGGCACGGCCCCGCGGGGGCGTCACAGCACGGCACCGGGGGGGCTGCGCGGGGGCGTCACGGCACGGCACCGGGGGGCTGCAGGGACGTCACGGCACGGCACGGGGGGGCCAGGGGGCATCACGGCACGGCACCGGCGGGGGGGCTGCGGGGGCGTCACGGCACGGCACCGCGAGGGGGCTGCGGGGGCGTCACGGCATGGCACCGGGGGGGCTGCGCGGGGGCGTCACGGCACGGCCCCGGGGGGCGTCACAGCACGGCACCGGCGGGGGGGCTGTGGGGGCGTCACGGCACGGCACCGGGGGGCGTCACCGAGGGGGCTGCGGCGCGGGCGTCACGGCACGGCCCCGGGGGGGCCGGGGGGCGTCACGGCACGACACCGGCGGGGGCGTCACGGCACGGCCCCGAGGGGCCTCACGGCACGGCACCGAGGGGGCTGCGGGGGCGTCCTCACGGCACGGCCCGGGGGGGCTGCGGGGGCTTCACGGCACGGCCCCGGGGGGCGTCACGGCACGGCACCGGGGGGGCTGGGGCATCACGGCACGGGCCCGGGGGGGCCGGGGGGCGTCACGGCACGTCACCGACGGGGGGCGGCGGGGGCGTGACGGCACGGCCCCGGGGGCGTCACGGCACGGCACCGGGGGGCTGCGGGGGCGTCACGGCACGGCCCCGAGGGGCATCACGGCACGGCACCGGGGGGGCCGGGGGCCGGGGGGCGTCACGGCACGGCCCGGGGGGCTGTAGGGGCGTCACGGCACGGCCCCGCCGGGGGGGCGGGGGGCGTCACAGCACGGCCTTGGGGGGGCTGCGGGGGCGTCACGGCACGGCCCCGGGGGGCGTCACGGCATGGCACCGGGGGGGCTGCGGGGGCGTCACGGCACGGCACCGGGGGGCTGCGGGGGCGTCACGGCACGGCCCCCGGGGGGGCCGGTGGGCGTCACGGCACGCTACGGGGGCGTCACGGCACGGCACCGGGGGGGCCGGGGGGGCGTCATGGCACGGCCCCGGGTCACGGCACGGCACCGCGGGGGGGCCGGGGGGGGGGGGTCACGGCACGGCCCCGGGGGACATCACGGCACGGCACCGGGGGGGCTACGGGGACGTCACGGCACGGCCCCGGGGGGGCCGGGGGGCGTCACGGCACGGCCCCGCGAGGGGCGTCACGGCACGGCACCGGGGGGGCTGATGGGAGAATTAGGGTTAGGTTAATGTGGGAAACATACACAGAGAAGCAAGGGAGAGAGAGAGAGAGAGAGTTGTGGGGATAAGTCAACTCATGAGGCATGAGTGTGTGACTCCCCTATCACACATGTATATTGCACTAGTACACATAGTGCACTTAGTACATTAAAAGTACTAAGTGTACTATGTACTATAACTTATGGGCTTGTACACACTATAAGGGTGGGCATAACGCCTTTACCCCAACAACCTCCCACTTAAAGGCAAAGTGCCCTTAAGTAAAGGAAAAGAAAAAATCAGCATGTACATGATAATATACAAGGCCATATCAAGGCTGAAACTGGCCTCATCCAATGCCCATCAAGTGTCTGCAATGAGCAAACCGCTCCGGAGGCAAACTCTTTTTCAACAGATCAGCCGGGTTGTCATCCGTATGAATCTTAACAAGCTGAATTTGCTTGTTCTCTATCACCTCTCTGATGAAGTGATACTTCACATCCACATGCTTCGTCTTTGCATGAAAGACAGGGTTCTTTGCCAACTGGATGGCACTCTGACTGTCACAATGCAACAATGGAATATCCCCTGTATAACCCAAATCAACCACTAACCGAGATAGCCATAATGCCTCCTTGCAAGCCTCTGTGGCTGCAATATACTCGGCCTCTGTAGTAGATAAGGCTGTGCACTTCTGCATCCTGGATATCCATGACACAGCACCTCCTGTGAATGTAAACACATAACTGGTAGTAGACTTCCGGTTATCTGGATGACCGGCATAATCCGAATCCGTGTAACCATGCACTAATGCATCCTGTTTGCCAAAGCAAATGCACAAATCCTGTGTGCCCTTCAGGTATCTCATGACACCTTTCACTGCTTCCCAATGCTTCTTGCCAGGGTTGGCCATGTATCTAGAAACCACTCCCACTGCAAATGCAATGTCCGGCCTAGTAGCAACCATGGCATACATGAGACTGCCACATGCTGAAGCATACGGAATCTTGGCCATATCAGCCCTGTCTCTATCTGACTGTGGGCTGTCCATAGCACTGAGTTTCACATATGGAGGCAAAGGAGTACTAGTCTTCTTCCCCCCGTCCATATTGAACCTCTGCAAGACTTTGCCAATGTATTCCTTCTGAGACAAATACAACACATGCTGATTTCTGTCCCGAAGTATCCGCATACCCAAGATGTGATTTGCATCACCCAAATCCTTCATATCAAAGGTTTGATGTAGCCTCTGCTTCAAGGCATCCATCTCTTTACGAGCTTTCCCGGCAATCAACATATCATCAACATACAAAATGAGAATCAATAGACTGCCATCCACCCAAAGCTTTCTTGGTGTACAAGCAGTGATCTATGTCACTTCTCCTGAATTTCTGTGATTTCATGAATGTATCAAATTTATGATACCATTCTCTTGGTGCCTGTTTGAGCCCATAAAGACTCTTTTTCAGCTTGCATACAAGCTTCTCCTTTCCACTCACTGCATAACCCTCTGGCTGCTGCATATATATCTCCTCATGGAGATCACCGTGAAGAAAAGCAGTCTTCACATCCATCTGAATCAAGTCCAGATCATCATGCGCAACCAAAGCCAACACAGCTCTAAGTGTGGTCATTTTGACCACTGGAGAGAAGATCTCATCAAAGTCCACACCATATTCCTGCTTGAAGCCCTTAGCCACTAACTTGGCTTTGTATCTTGGCTTTGCATCTGGTGCAACTTTGAGCCTGTAAACCCACTTGCATGGCAAAACCTTCTTGCCTGTAGGTAAATGCACCAACTTCCAAGTTCCATTTTTGTGCAGAGAATCCATCTCTGACTTCATGGCACGCTCCCATAGAGCTTTGTCTGCCCTCTGTAAAGCCTTCTTATAACATGAGGGCTCCCCACAGTCAGTAAGCATCAAGTAGTCAACCCCTGGAACAAACCTGTCAGGGGCTCTGGAGGGTCTTGTGGACCTCCGTACCCAATGACCATCATTTGCAGGTTGCTGTCCAGCCTGCATATCACCCATTGGTGGCTCCTGTTCCATGCCATAAGGCTGAAATATCATGCCCGGTATCTCCTCTAACTGTGGTATATCCATAGGGATATCTTCTGCCATCTCTGGCTGTCCATTTGGACCATTTTCAGCACCATTTAAGGGCTGGTTTTCCTGCTGTAATGGCTGATTTACAGCCCTTTGTTGTTGTCCATGATGTCCATCATCATCAAAGATGACTCTGCCAGGCTCCTGTTGCCTTGCAGGCTCCTTATACATGCATGTTTCATCAAAAATGACATCATTGCTGCGTATGATCTTTCTATTCATGGGATCCCAAAGTCTATACCCCATTTCACCTCTGTCACCATATCCTAGGAATATGCATTTGTGAGACTTAGGATCAAGTTTGGTGCGCATTTCCCTGCGTATGTGCACGTACGCAACGCAACCAAACACTCTCAAGTGCTTGTATGACGGAGGCTTCCCTGTCCATACTTCTTCTGGCACTTTCCCACCAAGCCTCGTGTTAGGTGACCTGTTTATAAGGTGAACGGCTGTCATAACAGCTTCAGCCCAAAAACCATGAGGTAATGCAGCATGTGACAACATAGAACGGACCTTCTCCTGTATGGTCCTGTTCATCCTCTCTGCTGTCCCGTTTTGTGGAGGATCATAAGGAGTAGAGAGCTCCCTCTTGATGCCTTTAGCATCACAAAAGTCCTGAAACTGTTTGGACATATACTCTCCACCATTGTCGGAACGCAAAGCCTTCAGTGTTTTGCCAGTTTGATTCTCAACAAGAGCAACAAACTTCTGAAACACTGAGAATGTATCACTCTTCAAACGAAGAGGATAAACCCACACCTTGCGTGTGGCATCATCTATAAAAGACACAAAATATTTTGCCCCTCCCAAAGAAAGCTGAGGCATCTCACATACATCTGTATGCACAAGCTCTAACTGAGCATCTTTCTGTCCAAGAGCTTTCTTGTGGGGGCACTGTAGTTGCCTACCATATATACAATGCTCACAAAACTGAAAACTTGAAAACTTTAGAGAAGGCAAGTAACCCAAACGAGACAATTGCTCCATTCCCTTGACACTCATGTGTCCCAACCGGCTATGCCACATAGAAATTTTCGGCAGCTCGGTTGCATTTACATTAGCATGGTGACAAACACTTGCATGCATGAAGTAAAGAGTGTCCACCTTAGAGCCTCTGGCAACAACCAGTGAGCCCTTACTAATTTTCCACTTTCCACTACCAAATGTGGTAACATAATCAGCATCATCAAGCTGTCCAGTAGAAAGCAGATTCTTCTTGATCTCAGGCACATGCCTGACATCATGGAGCATAAGCTGTGAGCCATCTGAAAATACAAGCCTCACATCACCTCTGCCAAGAATCTTGCATGCATGGTTATCACCCAAATAAACCACTCCTTCATTGCCAGCAGTATACCTGACAAACAAGTCTCTGCAACCTGTGACATGAAAGGAGGCACCTGAATCAATGATCCATGAGTGCATACCATGACCACCTGTAAGAAGTGAATGGGCATCAAGTGAAGACGTAAAGAGGACCTCATCCTCACTGCCACCTGCATGTGACACATTGATTTCTTTAATCTTGACTCCACTTTTGCCCTTTGGCTTCATCTTTCTCTTTGTCCTTGCCTTTTCCCTTTTCCTTTTGATCATTTTTCCATTTGTAGCATTGCTTTTTGATGTGTCCCTTCTTGCCACAATAATGGCATTCCAAATCCTTTTTGGAGCGAGACTTGCTCCTTCCCCGTTCTTGGCTTTTACCCCTTTGTTGGGATCTCCCACGTGCATTCATTGCATTGGACTTTCCAACAGAGTTGTTTTTCCTGTTCATCTTCTTGAAGAAGAGCACCCTCAACATCTGCATATGACAGCATAGCATTCGAATTGCTAGTGGCTGTCCTGAATGTGTCCCAACTCTTTGGCAAAGTGCATAACAAAAAAGTGGCTTTGAACTCATCGTCCATTACCAACTTTTGATTGATAACCTGGCTGACAATACCATTAAACTCATTTAGATGGGCTGTCATAGACGCCCCTTCCTTCATCTGAAGACCTATGAGTTTCTTCAACCAATACACTTTGCTTGAGGCACTTTGTTGGGCATACAAGTCCTGCAATCTCTGCCACATTCCCCAAGCTGTCTTCTCTTCACGAATGCTGAAAAGTAATGAGTCTGACACAGACAACATGATAGTAGATCTTGCCAGCTCATCCATATCTTTCCACTCTTCAGCAGTAAGAGAAGCAGGCATTACACCCCTTTCTTTGATAGGCTTGTGCTGCTTTTTCTGGAGAAACACATTGTAGCACTGGGTTTGCCAAATATCATAATTATGCGAGCCTTCAAGCTTCTTGATGTGAACCAATGAAGAGCTCTCACCTGTGGTTGCCATAGCAAAATGCAACCTGTCAATGCCTGACTCCCTGCAAATGTGCAAACACTGCACCAAAAGCACACAAAGTGCTCACAGTTTTTCTCCCAAGCTTTATCTCCCACTGCGGAAGCACAAATGCAACTTTTCTCCCACTTTATGTGATGAAAACACCAAAATCTGGTTGCTGCAGATTTTGGACAGCACCTCAAATGTGCTCTGTTGCTCTTCCAAAGTACTGTACAGCAGTACCAAGTGCTCACCTATGATGTACCAAACCTGTACCGGCAAGTACAGCAGCTGAAATTGAACCTTTTGGTCACTCAAAACAGTGTGCACCCATGCCAAAACTTGCACAAAGCTGTGCCAAATCTGTACCAGCAGGTACAGTAGCAATAAATGCTCTCCTGGCTGTCCAAATGAGTAAAAATCAGACTTTTACAATCCCGAACACTGCATAAAACAGTCCCGAACAGAAATTGGGCAAAAGCCCCTTGACTGCAAGCTGATTTTTGAGGATTCAAGGCATAAATGTCTTGCCTGCTGCTTTGCCAAGCTCAACAAGCATTCAAACTTGAAAAGCCCCTTGATTTAAGATCAATTTCTGATCATACATGGTACATTGACGCACATGAAGGCATCCAGAGTGTTCACGATGCTTCCCCCTGGCCACATATACATCAAATACATGAAAGCCCCTTGTTTTACAGGCACATTGAGTGCTTGTAAGGCATCAGCACATTATCCACAGCATCAAATGCGATCGCCTGCATGCAAATCAACCAAAACGGCACAAAAGCCCCTTGATTTGCACTGCAATTTTGCCCAAATGTGCGATTTCCCACATCATACAGCATGTATGAGTGCTTAATTGCACAATTACATCAAAAGCCCCAAATTTCGACATCCAATTTCCTGCAAATTGATCCTGATTGTGACCAATTTCCTGCAAATTGATCCTGATTGTGACCAATGTCACCCAATTTTGCCAATTTTGCTCAAAAATTGAGCAATTCGGCGCCTGTATCTGCTCAATTAATGATTGCACCTGCTCAATTGCAAGTCCCAAAAAAAAAATTGAGGAAAATACCTTGTAATTTCTGATTTTTCTTCAATTTGCAGGCTGAATTTTGATTGCAGGAGAGGGGGGCAATTCTTGCTGATGTTGCTGCAGAAAGAGTGCTCTAATTGAGGAGGTGGTACAGGCCAACGGAGCACTGAAGGATGCCATGCAAGACACTGCGCTTGGGCTCTTGTGAGCTGTGCCAGAGGTTCTCCAGCACGTCGTGGCATTTGTAGTACTCCCCGCGATTGAAAAGCCCAACCCCACGTTCGAAGCTCACATCGGAATCTTCAGATTCGCTGTCCTCGTCATCACTCCATCGCCAACCAGCGGGCGAGCAGTCGAGCAGACCAGTTGATACGCCTTCGCCCAATTCGACGCCTGTTAGCCAATTCACTTGTGTTTGCCTTCGCTCAAGCCTAGCGCTTCTTCGCTCCACGCTGAAGGGCCTTCGCCTATGTTTCGCCTAGCGCCAGCCGACGCCCAGCGCTAGGCCTTCGCTCACCTGCCTACGTGTCCGCTTGGGTATGGACACTCGCCTTGTAGTCGATTGTGTATCCACTCGCTGCTCACGCTGAAGGGCCAGTGCTGCTTCACCGTGTAGAGCTACCACACTCGCCTGCGTGCCTGTACTGCCGAAACGTTGACACGACTGCAGACTTGTGGCTTATGCTACACGTAGAAATGGCTGCGAGTGTTGATGCCCTGCAGGCCTTGCTGCGAGTGTTGATGCCCTGTAGTATGACAGCAGCAAAGCAAGCA
This sequence comes from Cibotium barometz, assembly GCF_041138505.1. Classification (NCBI taxonomy): domain Eukaryota; kingdom Viridiplantae; phylum Streptophyta; class Polypodiopsida; order Cyatheales; family Cibotiaceae; genus Cibotium; species Cibotium barometz. Next base: position 282,414 of record NC_141096.1, on the reverse strand, counting down.
GCTCGTTCAGCTATCAAGGAGAAGAGGGAAGAGGGAGGGATCACTAAGCTCTGATACTAGTTGATGGGAGAATTAGGGTTAGGTTAATGTGGGAAACATACACAGAGAAGCAAGGGAGAGAGAGAGAGAGAGAGTTGTGGGGATAAGTCAACTCATGAGGCATGAGTGTGTGACTCCCCTATCACACATGTATATTGCACTAGTACACATAGTGCACTTAGTACATTAAAAGTACTAAGTGTACTATGTACTATAACTTATGGGCTTGTACACACTATAAGGGTGGGCATAACGCCTTTACCCCAACAGGGGCGTCACGGCACGGCCCCGGGGGGGCCGGGGGGCATCACGGCACGGCACCGGGCCGGGGGGCTGCGAGGGGCGTCACGGCACGCCACCGACGGGGGGGCTGCGGGGGCGTCACGGCACGGCCCCGGGGGGCGTCACGGCACGGCCCCTGGGGGCTACGGGGGCGTCACGGCACGGCACCGGGGGCTGCGGGGGCGTCACGGTACGGCCCCGGGGGGCGTCACGGCACGGCACCGGGGGGGCTGCGGGGCCGTCACGGCACGGCACCGGGCTGCGGGGGCGTCACGGCACGGCCCCGGGGGGCGTCACGGCACGGCACTGGGGGGGCTACAGGGACGTCACGGCACGGCACGGGGGGGCCGGGGGGCATCACGGCACGGCACCGGGGGGGCTGCGGCGGGGGCATCACGGCACGGCCCCGGGGGGGCTGCGGCGGGGGCATCATGGCACGGCCCCAGGGGGGCACGGCACCGCACCCGGGGGGGCTGCGGGGGCGTCACGGCACGGCCCCGGGGGGCGTCACGGCACGGCACCGGGGGGGCTGCACCGGGGGCGTCACGGCACGGCCTCGGGGGGACGGCCCCGGGGGGGCCGGGGGGCGTCACGGCACGGCACCGGGCAGCGGGGGCGTCACGGCACGGCCCCGGGGGGCATCACGGCACGGCACCGGGGCGGGGGGCTGCGGGGGCGTCACGGCACGGCCCCGGGGGGTGTCACGGCACGGCACCGGGGGGCTGCGGGGGCGTCGCGGCACGGCCCCGGGGGGCGTCACGGCACGGCATCGGGGGGGCTGCGGGGGCGTCACGGCACGGCCCCGGGGGGCTGCAGGGGCACGGCACCGGGGGGCTGCAGGGGCGTCACCGCACGGCCCCGGGGGGCATCACGGCACGGCACCGGGGGGGCTGCGGGGGCGTCACGGCACGGCACCGGGGGACTGCGGGGGCGTCACGGCACGGCCCCGGGGGCGTCACGACACGGGGGGCGTCACGGCACGGCACCGGGCAGCGGGGGCGTCACGGCACGGCCCCGGGGGGCGTCACGGCACGGCACTGGGGGGCTGCGGGGGCGTCACGGCACGGCCCCGGGGGGCGTCATGGCACCGGGGGGCTGCGAGGGCATCACGGCACCGGCGGGGGGGCTGCGGGGGCGTCACGGCACGGCACCGGGGGGCTGCGGGGGCGTCATGGCACGGCCCCGGGGGGCATCACGGCACGGCACCGGGGGGGCCGGGGGGCGTCACGGCACGGCCCCGGGGGGCGTCACGGCACCGGGGGGGCTGCGGGGGCGTCACGGCACGGCCCCGGGGGGGCTGCGGCACGGCCCCGGGGGGCGTCACGGCACGGCTCCGGGGGGGCCGGGGGGCGTCACGGCACGGCACCGGGGGGGGGCTGCGGGGGCGTCACGGCACGGCCCCGGGGGGCATCACGGCACGGCACCCGGGGGGCCGGGGGGCGTCACGGCACGGCCCGGGGGGCTGCGGGAGCGTCACGGCACGGCCCCGGGGGGGCTGCGGGGGCGTCACGGCACGGCACTGGGGGGCCTCACGGCACGGCCCCCGGGGGCGTCACGGCACAGCCCCGGGGGGCGTCACGGCATGGCACCGGGGGGGGCTGCGGGGCGTCACGGCACGGCACCGGGGGGGCTGCGGGGCGTCACGGCACGGCACCGGGGGGGCTGCGGGGGCGTCACGGCACGGCACCGGGGGCGTCACGTCACGGCATGGCACCGGTCTGCGGGGGCGTCACGGCACGGCACCGGGGGGGCTGCGCGGCGGGCGTCACGGCACGGCACCGGGGGGGCTGCGGGGGCGTCCCGGCACGGCCCCGGGGGGGTCGGGGGGCGTCACGGCACGGCACCGGGGGGGCTGCGGGGGCGTCCCGGCACGGCCCCGGGGGGGTCGGGGGGCGTCACGGCACGGCACCGGGGGGGCTGCGGGGGCGTCACGGCACGGCCCCGGGGGGCATCACGGCACGGCCCCGAGGGGGCCGGGGGGCGTCACGGCACGGCCCCGGGGGGACCGGGGGGCATCACGGCACGGCCCCGCGGGGCGTCACGGCACGGCCCCGGGGGGGCGTCACGGAATGGCACCGGCGGGGGGGCGTCAC
>NC_141096.1:260000-272500 GCF_041138505.1 Cibotium barometz | reverse complement strand
GACTATTTTGAGGACTACAGGAGCTCTAGATAGGCGAACACGGTGCTGTAAAGCACACTAGGACCCTTTAAACGATACGCTCGTTTCGAGCTATCACACGCCCTAGTCCAAGTTCGACCGTAAGTAAGGGGGTCAAAAACGAGTTAAAAACAATCTAAAAACAAGTAAAAACGAGGTGCAAAATACCCAAGAAACCACTTGTGTGGGCTTCAAGGGTAGTTACCAACGCACGTAGGGTACCCACGTCACATGCATCTACGTTCTGGTCGGGTACTAGAGCCTGAACCACTAGAAAGCGTTTCAGTCTACGCAGGCTCACACCATCCCTCCACGTTGGCATCTTGGCCTTCGGCTGGAACCCAAGGGAGTGCAACCCAAGATCCACGAATAGTGGATAGTGACTCGTCCTCTGACTCAGAAGCCATGGAAGGACACCCTACCAAGAACCCTGAGGAGACAAGCCAAAACATGCCAGTGTGGGCCCCACAACCCGGATCTAGCATGTTTAGTCGTCTAATAGAGACCTTTAGTAGAGCTACACGCTCTGAACATACGACAAGCGAAGTAAATGAGGAAGGAGGGGTAGTAGATTCGCCATTCACATCTTATGTAGACCCTACCCTCCCAAAGAGTGTCCATGTGGATATTCTACCCACTTCGTTTAATGAGGGCCCTACTGAGCTACCACATTCCGATGCTCATCCTAAAGTAGAGGTCCCTAGAAGCCAATCCATAAGAAGTGACATTGCGTCCACTTCAAGAGAACCGTTTGGCACACCAAGTCTAGATGGGATATTTCTCAATGAAAATTGGGAATATGATCTACACACAGAGACTCTAACGGACCTATACACGGGTTACACATACCATGTAGGTTGGTTAGAAGTCCTACGATCTACATCTAGCGCCACTAATCTAGAGGAGCAACAACACATGATATGTGAGGTGATTCATAGAATTATCCAAATGGAGAGGCAAAATAGAGGAGTGGACCTAGTTTCCACTGGCCCTATGAGGTTTTTGGATACGGGCAAGGCCAAACAACCAACCCTATCATAATTGGACTCCCTCGGTGAGTCCCATAGACCCTTCATATGTTGTTTCGCCTGGAGTCTCAATGCAGGTTGAGCCCACGAGTAGTAACTTTAGCTTTCCAACCTTGGCTCAACTTTCCATTAGGGAATCCGCAATGCCTACCCCAATGATGAGCATAGCTGAAAGTGCACCTGTTACCGCTGTAGTTAGTACGACACCACTACCTAGTGGAACAGTACCTACAACAGTGCGTGCCAGTGCCTATCGACCCTATGTACCTATCGCTACTCATGCTCAGGTAGCTCCTACGCCTCTTAGTATGTATGCCAATGGCGTATGCTCCACGACCGCCTTATCATAACCATTATCCAAGGGGAGCTAGGCCTAGTCACATATCATATCCTACGTCATTTGCCAACCTACTCAGACCAACGCCAACTCCTATCAGCCAGGCTATCCCAGAAGTGCCTTCACCAACTATGCCTGCTCACTTAGGTGATCTCGCAGCATTTGCTCAGACGATCGGACGATCCATTGCAGAAAACATGCGGGGTATTCCTGAGAGAGAACCTAGAAGCAAGGCAGTACAAGTGGCTAAGCTCACTCAAAACTTCAGTGGTAACGAGGATGTTAGGAAGCACATTGAAGTCTTTGAACACGTGTGTGATTCCTTGGAAGAGCACAATGAGCTGCATAAGTGTAAAGCCCTAGGCTTAACCTTGAGTGGGAAGGCCGGAGATTGGTATCGAACCATAAGGGTTGAAGAGCGCACTCACTACCCCACTCTCAAGAGATTGTTCTTGAAAGAATACATACGTGAGGGTGTGCTTTGGGGAGTAGCATCTCAACTCCAAAAAGCTGAACGCGAGGAAGGGGAGTCAGTGAGAGACTTTATAAGTCGATTGAAGCATCTAAATTCTCGCTGCACTCCCGATGAACGCTTCAATAACAACCAACTCCTCGATAGATTCATCCGAGGATTGCGCCACGAGGACATTTACAATGGCCTAGTCATTAGAGGTCTTACAACGTGGGAAGCAGTCACTGCCAATGCAATCCAGTTAGAAGACAACTTGATGATTGCAGGTAAAAAGGTGTCTTCAGAAACAAAATCCGTTAGTTCGCAAGTATCTGGGCACGAGCCAATGACGGTGAAACCTATTGCCAAGGAGCCCAAGATATCTGAAATGTCTGTGACCGACCTTACTAAGGCTCTCCAAGAATACTTCGGGGGTAATCGAGCTCCTCAGAATAGCCATATGTACCCAAGGAGAGAGCAACAATGGTGTTCGGTGTGCTTAGGACCACATAGCACGAGTGAATGTCCCACATTCAGAGTCAAATTCAATGGGAATTGCAATGCATGTGGTAAGTATGGCCATCAATCTAAAGATTGCCTAACACTTAAGCGAATGTTGGCAAACCAGGCACCACTAGCTTGGTCAAACACACCTCAAGTACCCGCGCTAATGCCTGCACAACCTATCGAGCAACCGACACAGCACATAGTTCCAAGGAATCCGAATGTAGTCCAGTCTGTGCCGTTACCACCGCCAGTGCTAGGACCACAACCTCCACATCCAAGGATTACCCCAATAAACCAGATGGGTTGTGAGTCACATAGTGCGTGTGGGGATTATGAAGAGGAGATAGACCCCACTACTCCATATGGGATCGATACGTTTGAAATGATTCCCCAGTACTACATGGAGGATCATTTCGGGCAAGTCAAGCCTGTATATCAAGCGGCTGCTCTTGCCACAAGAGGGCAAAACCTTAATACCATGGCGAGGAGACCACCTCTTCAATGTTACGAGTGTGGTGGACCGCATCGTGTAGCAGAGTGCCCTAATAGGCTACAGAAGATCGCTACTCAAATGCAACCAAATCAAGGGAGCACATCGAGAATGCCGGTACTTACATGTAATCGTTGTGGCATAGATCATTTGATCGCTCAATGTCCACATAATCCTAATGCACCCAAGATTACGCCATTGAATTTGGTTGAGGTCACCAACCAAGCACGAGGAACCACACCTGTTGTACCCGCGAATGTAGTTACACGGTCAATGCTTCAAAATCAAAACTACATTCTTGAAGAGAGGGATACTGCATCAATCGCTCAGGCAAAGAAAAAGAAAACACGACGAAAGAGATCGCTTAATGCCACGAGCTCCAAGCCCAGTTCAAAGACCAACATAGGGACAGGAGACGACCCCGTGTATATGAATGATCCTGAAGATGATTCTGATTCAATAGAAACCATGGGGACCAAAGCCACTACCTTAAGGGAGGAACCCACTCGGGAGCTCAATGAAGGAGAATCAAGCGAGTACAAAAATAAGGGGAAACAGAAGGAAACTTCCTCGGCCCCACAACCAAGTCAGTTAATGCCCTCTCTCGACCACCCAAACTGACTGAGACTCCCCAAGACAAGCCACGTGGGCCAAAAACCCTCAAGAAAAAGATTGGAACTTACCCAAACCCAGTTGAGGAGATTGAACAAGTGCAACACTTAAGGGGTTTGGTGGAAGAAACACAAAGAGAACTGGAGCCAAACTCGAGAAAAATCAAAATTCCAGACACAGTGTTTCCTACGCAAGTTCAGCCTCACAGGAACCATAAACCGTTAGCTATACCGAGTATCATTCGAGAAGAAAGTGAGGATAGAACATCAGGAAGTGGGCAAACACCCTTTTTGCTTGAAAGAATGTTTAGTGAGGGAATGCCTGACCCCATTGAAGAGGAAGTGATTCCATCTTCACCAGTCCCTAGTCAAGGGGCGATGTCTCGAAAAGTACCGTTGAATGTGTCCAAGCTAATGGATTTTATGTCCTCTGAGATCAGAACCACGATCATATCCAAATTATATGGAGATCCTGAGCTATTCTTAGCTCTTCGGGCATTTCTCAATGGAGAACTAAAGGCGGGGGTACCACAATTTGCAAATATGGATAGACCCGACATGCTTCAAGATGAAGGGGAACATTGGGATCTACAACCCAACCTAGATGAAGACTCGGTCGTTGAAATACCTGTGAACAAATTGGGACAGTACTTCGAAGGTGACGAATCTAATGCAACCCTCCCCATTACTACCAAAAGATTAACTCTCAAGGGGATCCTTGATGGTGGTGCTGGCGTGAGCATTGTGACTAAAAACTGTTGGGAATCTATGGGAAGGCCTCACCTCGAAGTCACAAACATAGTGGTTAAGATGGCAAACGGAACCATAGCTAAACCTATTGGAATGTTAAGGGACCTTAAGATCAAGGTTCTGGGATACAAGGTACGACATACCTTCATTGTAATGGATTTCTCCAAGCATCCTATGTCATATCAAATGATCTTAGGACGTCCTTTCATGAGGGAAGCACAAATGGTGCATGACTGGTCGAAAAACCATGTCTATCTACAATTCCAGGACTCTGTCATTCGAGTTGATCTTGAGAATGGTCGTGCGCATCCCTTAGGAAGCAAGGTTATCATTGATAATCGATCGGATACCACTGTTCACTCTGCCCCATTAAGGCATTGCTATACATGCAAAAAAGAGACTGATGATGGAAAAGATTCTCCTTATATGGATGTCCTATCGGGTATGACTGAGTCGGATAACGTGGATTGGGTACACCTAGCGGCAACCATAGACACATGGGGAAATAGAGGCACAAGCTGGGTAACACCTGACGGGCAAGATATGCCACCGTTAGTGCCAATAAACATGATAGGTGTTATGCACTTAACTCCTGATGGCGAGAACGTGGCAAACTCCACCGACACTGAAAGTAGCGAAGACTCTGACCAATGCAACTCTGAGTATGAATCTCAAGAAGAAACTGACCCTGAGCCTGATGGGGAAAATGAATCAAATATTCACCCAAATGTGGAAGCAAGGTGCTCAAGGCCTAGGACAGTGATCTCCTGCAGTTCATCCGAGAGTGAGGGGGACACAAGTGAAGATCGACCAAGTGAGTTTGAATATGATAGAAACAAAAATCAAAAACTTGGTAAGAAGAAAACGAGACATAAGCGCCAACGCTATCGAGCTAATGTACGAACTGCAATAAACAAGGAAAGATCCACTGCAGAATGGCTTAGTTATGTAGGAGCCATTGACGCTAATCGAAAGTTAGCAGATAATTGGGGACAATACCTCCAAAGTGTCATGTGGTGTATTCCGCAACCTCATGACGTCGCCCAATTAGAAATTGATGAGAAGCCAAGACTAAGTCGTACTGCAAGAAGGCGGCAAAACCAAGAGTTGGCTCAGCAACAAAAGGAAGCGGAATTGAAAGAAAAAACCTGGCACAACAAGAACCAGTAGACTTACACCCCGCACCCGAGCATTTCAAATCATTTACAACAGGGGAACGTAAAGTGGTCTACACAAAAGCCCAACGAACGCCTACCAATGGGAGTAGCGGTGTCTACGATGGCCCTGCGGTAGTTAAGGAGATAGACTTAGCAGATCCGGTGAGGAGTCTAAACCAGTTTTTATTACTCAAGACCTCACCAAGGCGGAAGAAGCTGCACTTACGAAGCTTCTTAAAGAATTCAAGGACATATTTGCTTGGACATATCATGATATGAAGGGTGTTCCACCCTCGGTGGTGCAACACACGATTCCAATGATTAGCACCGCTAAACCAGTCCAGCAACGTCCCTACCCAATGAATCCTAAGTACGCAAAGATTGTACAAGAGAAAATTGAAAAGCTGGTAAAATGTGGATTCATATACCCAATTGAGTACTCAGAATGGGTTTCTCCGATAGTCATCGTGCCAAAGAAAAATGGGAAACTCAGAGTGTGCGTTGATCTCAAAAAGGTTAATGCAGCCACCAGAAGGGATCATTACCCCTTGCCATATTCTGAACATGTGCTTGAAAGAGTGGCAGGCAAGGAGGCATATAGCTTTTTAGATGGGTACTCGGGTTACAATCAGATCACAATTGCAGTTGAGGACCAAGCTAAAATAGCATTTATCACGGAGTTTGGAGTGTTCGCCTTTCGCGTCATGGCTTTTGGCTTGACCAATGCACCTGCAACATTCCAACGATTGATAAACACGGCCTTTAAGGAATATCTAAGGGACTTCTGTGAAGCTTTCTTAGATGATCTTTGTGTTCATTCCTCTTGGGACGAGCACTTAATGTGTTTACGAAAAATATTTGAAAGGTGTAGATTATATCGCATCTCCTTGAATCCTTTCAAATGCCAATTCTGGGTTAAACACGGAGTTATCTTAGGGCATATAGTGTCCAAAAATGGGATTTCCACGGACGAGAGTAAAATCAAGGTCATTCTGGAATTACCCCCACCCACCAACTACAAGGGAGTCCAATGCTTTATGGGCCACGTTGGTTATTATCGAAGGTTTATTCTATTCTTCGCCGAGATAGCTCGACCATTGTATAAGCTTCTCATTGAGTTTATTTGGACCGAGGAATGTGACCGTGCCTATGAGCTATTAAAGAAAGCCTTGGCGAGTGCTCCAATCTTGAGAATGCCTAACTGGGATTTACTCTTCCATGTGCATATTGATGCATCAAACTTTGCTATTGGGTGTGTGTTAACTCAACCTGGAGAACACAAGCTAGACTACCCCATTAGCTTTGCCAGTCGCCAGTTGAACGATGCTGAGATGAACTACACCACTACGGAGCGAGAAGGGTTGGCAATGATATATGCAGTAAGGAAATTTCGTTATTACCTCCTTGCCACCAAGTTTGTTTTCTATGTGGATCATCAAGCATTGTTGTATCTGGTAAACAAACCATGCTCCACAGGAAGAATCACACGATGGCTATTGATTCTCCTTGAGTTTGATTTCACGGTTGTTGTGAGACCTGGCAAGAAACATGTTATGGCTGATCATTTGTCTCGCATACCTAATGGTGAGGCTCCTACGGGGGTTAATGATGACTTACCGGACACTTCCCTGTTCATGGTGGAGACAATGCCTGAATGGAGTGAGAAAATTGTTAACTTTTTGGTTAATGGCTTTCCACCCAAGGAGTTTCGTAAAGATCTAGCTCGAAAGCTAATCAAAGAATGCGAACCCTATTGCCTGATAGCCGGGACTCTTTATAAAAGAGGAAAGGATGACGTTCTTAGGCGTTGTGCCCGAGAGGATGAGTATCTATACATTTTGCAAGAGGCACATATGGGCGTAGCCGGTGGTCACTTCTCAGGAGACTTAACTGCGCGAAAGATCTTACAATCAGGGTATTGGTGGCCCACTATGTTCCAAGATGCATCACTCTTTGTGAAGGGTTGCGATGAATGCCAACGATACAAGAAACCCCAACGGAAAGATCAGATGCCCCTACATCCAATCAAAGTAAACCAACCATTTGAAAAGTGGGGTTTAGACTTTGTAGGTCCAATTAGTCCAGCGGCCCGAAACACACAATCTCGCTATATTATCGTGGCCACTGACTATATGACCAAATGGGCTAAAGCAAAAGCAACACGTAAGGCAGATGCAAGGACAACTGCCAAGTTCCTCTTTGAAAATATAATCACACGCTTCGGTTGTCCTTTTGAACTTGTGAGCGACAATGGTACACATTTTATAAATGAAGTGATTAAGGAGCTTACAACAAAATTCATGATATCCCATCATAAATCTACTCCTTACTATCCGCAAGCAAATGGCCAAGCCGAGAGTACCAACAAGACTTTAATCTCTATTTTGACAAAGACAGTTGAAGCTCATCGCACGGATTGGGATCTAAAGCTTACGACAGCTTTATGGGCCTATCGTACTGCGTACAAAGTGGCTATTAATTGCACACCATTCAAAATGGTATATGGCCAAGAAGCAGTCATGCCGTGGGAATTTGTCATTCCAAGTCTTCGTGTTGCTACTCAAGAGGGTTGGGATGGTAATCCCTTAGCAGAACGTCTGTATATCCTGGAGCGGCTAAACGAAGAAAGACAATTGGCTGTATACAATGCCCTTGTGGAGAAGGATAGAAGGAAAAAATGGTTTGATCGCCATCTAAAGGACAAGGATATCAAGGTTGGGGATAAAGTCTTGATGTATGGAGTGCGAAACGAAAAGAAGAAGCTCAAATATGCTGGTAAGGGACCGTATAGAGTATGTGAAATTACCCCGCAAGATACCATCAGAGTGCAGACTCTCGACGGAGTTGAAACCATTGGATTCCTTAATGGGAGTAAATTCAAAAGATACTATGACCCCCTGAGCCAGGAGGAGTTACACGCAATCCATCAAAAGAAGGCAGCTAAAGAACAGGCTGAGCTTAAAAAGATACAAGCAAGAGTCGAAGCCAAAGAACGTCAACAGCGTGCTAGGAGACAACGAGAAGCCAACTTGGGAATTACGCAAGTATTTTTCGAGGAAGCAGAGGAGGATGCACTGGAATCTGACCCACCTCTAAGATACCCAATTGAGTTACAGAGTCCTTACGGGGAGGTGCTGTATAATGCATTATTGGATACAGGAGCTCAACACAATTTGCTATCATATGGCGTGTGGTGTCAACTGGGAAAACCACCTTTAACCAAGAGTTCTATCCAAGTTCAAGGAATCAACAAGAAGAAAACCCCTGTCTCAGGAATTCTGCACACTCCGGTTGCTTATGACAAGGGAACCATAATTCAAAGCTTTTTGGTTATGCCTGCTGGTACCATGGAAGGGACTGTAATCTTAGGACGCAAATGGATGATGGCCACCAAGTGCAATATCGATTGGGCAACCAGACAAGTCACAACGCAAGAACCAACACTAGGTCTGCTGACCGCTCAAAATCCCGCACCTAAGTCATCCACTCAAATATTAGATAATGAAAAATCACAAAGTCCAGTGGTGGCAAAACCATCTTCGATTGTAGGCCACCCCTCTAACGCTTCAACGCCAAGAGTGGAAACAGGCAAGGTGGTCCCTAAAGCTTCGCTTACTATGCCAAAGAGTACATACAAATGGGTCCCCAAAGCTTCGTTAACAGCTACTTCCCCTGCTCAATCTCGTTCAGCCACCAAGAAGCCTCGTAAAAGGAAAACAGCTACCCACCCGAGAAAGGGCAATGTAACATCGCGATGGATCCCTAAAAATTTATTAGTAGCCCAAGGGTACTACGAGGGGAATGACCAGATTTGGGTCCCTAAACATAAGCTGAATCCCTCTACATCACCTGTGAAACCTTGCAAACCAATTGTTGCCACCCCAACGACAATTCAAGATCGTGGTAAGGGAAAGGTAATAGAGTGCTCCGCACCACTTCTTCCAGAGTTAGTTTGGATTCCCAAACGATATCGATCATTACCACCTAGCTCAGGAAGGGGGGAGCCACATGAAGCTTCTAGCTCCTCATGCCAGGCACACACTCATATAGAAGTTTCTACATGCTCTACACCTACTCTTGTCAACACCCAACAAAAAATCGATGAGTCTACGTCTCCCCTTGTAATAGTATCATCGGAAACCATTTCCTCCATTCGTCAATGGGAGCGTACACTACCATCTCTGCAATTGGATGTGGCCACAAGGGTCATAAAAAGCTATCTGCCCACATCACAACCTATGACCCGCTGGACAAATTGGTTCCAAGAGGCTGCAACATCATTGCAAATAATATGATCTACCCAAGGAAAGGAGGAGCATGTACTCACGCTCGACATTCTAATGCTTCCTCCTTATAACCTTCTCCCCTAACCATGTAATCGCCAAATTCAAGGGGATGTATATATATAGCTTCATACATTTAAAAAAAAAACAAAGAAAAGAAAAACAAAAAATAGTAAAAAGAGCAAGAGCACAAAAACAAGAGAAATATCCGTATACAATCAAGAACTAGATTGTCCTGTCATAAACCTACTGATGCTATATCTGTGTTTGCAGATATGGCAGATGCCCGATCATCATACACTTCATCCACTCCTACCTTTGGTGAGAGGTATCATCTGTACCTTTCTCAGATATTCCACATGTGCTATCCTGTAATTGAAACTGAATGGGATCATATAGATGTATTAGCCAGAGAGGAAAATATTGAGGAATTAGAATGGCTAATTCGCCTATTGACCATGACTGACCCCTACTCCGTAGAGGACATATCCCCGATAGCCCAATGCTTTTCTTTTCCGCAAGATGATTATCCTCGCATGGTTACATTCTTGATGAGTCTATGTGGATGGGAAAATGAAAAGGAAATATCTGACAATGATGAATGGACGGATGAAACTCATGGCACTACTGAGGTTGACTTTATTTGTTTGGATGATGCGGATAGAGGCTTAGCCTTAGGGCTAGAGCCAGGACTCTACAACATCCTCTTACCGTATCCTCAGTAGTAGTGTGGTAACTGGTAGGTAGGTTAGTGTTTTCAAGTTTTTTCTAGTTTGGATTCTTTAAACGAGTCTTTGATTTTCCACACTGATGTGCCTCTCGAGGTATAGTGCTTGTTAGTTGATTGTACAGGTTAAAAAGTTTGAGGTGGGTTCGCTTTCAATGAGACTGCCGCAACGTTCATCAAAATATATCTACATCAAATTGCAAGCTGTCTCGTCAAATCAAGGAGATCTCCAATTACAGGTGTAATTCTTCCATACCCACTCTCTTTCGTTTTTTCTGTTCAATTAATTTCATAAACTATAAGGCATGACCACATGGAAATTATCAATGTACTACTTAATTTTTGAAGTTGCTTGCATGCTAGTGTAAATCATTAATGAGCTTAACTTTATTGGAAATATTCCTAGGCAGTATGACGTCTTTAGTTAACCTTGGAATACAATTGTCTTAGGTCTAGGGTCAAACCATCTTAATGTTTGAACACCTGGCTGTGTGTGTGTTGACCTCTAGGACATAGCTTTTACCCCTTGTCGAAAGGATGTAAGAACACATTTTAGTTCAGGAGCGAAGATCAAAAGAAACTTTTTTTTTTAAAAAAAGACGTCAATAAAAGGCAATACAAGTCTATGATGTGCTTTAATGTTGGCCTATCGCCTTATTGATACTTGGTAGGCGAGGAGTATTCTACTCCAGACCGATGCCTTGGTTGGTAGGGGATAGCCTTGCCTAAAGTGAGCTAATAGATTCCTGGATAATGCCTTGTGTTAAACATGGTACCAGGATCGATGTTAGTTTTGCCTTAGAAAGGTCGCCATTGTGTATAAAAATTGTCACGTGCGTGAAGAAATAAAGGCAAAAGGCTCCTGTAACTCTAATGTTTCTTGTGTCCCTAGGCTTGGGGTATAAACTTGTTCTTAGAGTAGACACCGTGTGGTCATCTGTTTATTTATTAAGCTTGGTTCTTTTCCTTGACTTAGGCCAGTTATAAACCTTGCTTAACCTTTGACACCTTGCTAACTCTTGATTTACTTTCAATAATTTTAAACTCCTGTTAATTTACTACACTAGCTCATTCATGTGACCCTTAAACTAAGTTCTCATCGCAACATCCATTGTGGTCTAACATGCTTGAATTTTTACACTTTATATCTTTTGAATTCTAGCATACTTTCACTCTACTTCCCTATTTTGGAGACGGTCTACCACAACAACCCTCTCGAGCTTACCATACCATAGCTTCCGAGGACGGAATCTACATCAGGAAGGGGGGCATGTTAACCCATGGCGGACGTACTATATTTTACGTCATTAATTTAAATATTCTGAGTCATGGGCCGGGCTTGTCGGCACCATATATTAAGGATAAAGGGATTGGGTGATCGCCGATGAGAGACGCACCTTGGATATCAGTAGGATAAGGGTTAGGGTTGGCCGGCCATGTATGGGCGCCCAAGTGTGAACGGCCAAGTCACCTATAAGAGTCAAATGTAACCCTAAACTCCTCATTCTCATGTGTTGTGAATAGAAGAGTGCTCTTGCCTTATCTCTTTGGTTTCCTTCTTCTGCGTGTGTGTGAGAGAGAGAGAGAGAGAGAGTGAGAGAGCGATCGAGCGCACTGTGTAGCGGCACGGCGGCGGCGGTGAGGCGGTAGAGCGGCGACGGCGGCTCCTCCTTCACGGCTGCGACGCGGGAATCCTTCAAGGCGGCAGTTAAGCAGTGAGTGACACACCTTTTGCATTCTGTTTTGAGCTTCCCTTCCTGGTTGTATGCTTGCAGCCATTTGTGGCTCGCATACGGTTTCCGGCAAGTCCCCAGCTACGACCTGTGCGGCAAAAGCGCACAAGGTTGCAAAGGAATCACCCTCTACCACCATTTGCTCGGGGAAAAAACCCGTTACCACCATGTCGCCATGAGTCCTTTAGGAAGGCAATGAGCACTTCCCTGGACTACCCCCTTAGAAAGGAGGCGTGGGTCGGCATCTCAAAGAGATAGTGCAGGCCTTGATCAAGGATCTCACCTGCTAAAAAAGCCCCTTAAAACTCATCTGTCAAGAAGATCACCCAGCGGGTTTCCGAAAAGGAATGCCATACCCATATGGAGGGCGTCGGCTCGAGGGAGGTGTCCCAAACAAAGCAATACCCG